>NC_056745.1:627077361-627207361 GCF_019279795.1 Protopterus annectens | reverse complement strand
TGTGACCCACAAAGGACATAGCATGCCTTAAACAAATGCCCTGTATGGACAGATGCCACTGACACCAGGGAATACCTGTATCATGCTATCAATGTAGGTGTAGGGTTTACCTGCTGTCCATTACCAGTTCCTGCCACATGAGGCCAGGACTGGCACATCTGATGATAACAATCTGTGTACAAAACATGGGCCAGACACCCCAGGTACAGTTCCACATGTCACTGTACATGCATGTGGGATGTGTGCACATCCCAGTCACTGTCCATGTCATGGACTAAAGAACACATACATGGCAAGCAATGGCCACACACAACAGTTACCCAGGTGACTGGATGCTGAATAAAATACCCACCTGTGTGGGCCAATCCAGACACTACACCCTGAGCCACTCTGCAGACCATTGTCATGTAGCCTGATGCCAAGGTATACCCATCAACTAGCCTTGTATAGCCTTCTGGCACAGTCAACCACTACACACCTGTGAAGCAATGCACCCATGCATGTCAGTACTAGCACCCTGTGTCTGTGTGTGTGTGTGTGGTGTATAATGCTTTTGACCACATTCACACTCAGTACAACCCCCACTGGCATACTGAAGCATGCTGTCTGATGTCAGACACCTCCACATACCCTTTGCCCATATAACCGCCAGATAACCCCTGTGGTGCATGTGATACCTGCACAGTTCTGTATTATGGCAAACTAACTAGTGAGAAAATGTATTCCTGACCCTGCCAAGTGTATCAATGTTTGTGGGTCCCTAAGAGAGTGTGGCTGTGTTGACGCTGACACCAGTTCATCTGGACAGGTAAGTGTATTACACCTACCGTATCGCTACCATATCACTGTTGCAGATGTCACGCACCATCACATATACGTTTGGAGAGATCCTCAACATGTAAGCTATGTGGTGCATCCAATAACTGCATAGACATGCGTCTAGCAATACATAGTCAGGGTTTTGATACCCTCTACTGGCAGGTGTGTGACACAAACATGCTTAGATTTTACTCTCCCACCCCCTCCCTGACTTATCTTTGCCTCTGTCTGCCTCTCTCACTCCCTCTCTGGTGGATGAAGAGACTTACACCTGCTTTGCTT
This sequence comes from Protopterus annectens, assembly GCF_019279795.1. Taxonomy (NCBI): domain Eukaryota; kingdom Metazoa; phylum Chordata; order Ceratodontiformes; family Protopteridae; genus Protopterus; species Protopterus annectens. The sequence continues at coordinate 627,206,260 of NC_056745.1, read as the reverse complement.
ACACAGCAGCATGTGTTTTGTAAGTGATGCTCATGATCAGCTGATGGCCTCTGCATGAATTGCAGCCCTCCTCTAGCTGATTGCATGTGGAACAGCTGTGGTAACATTCCTATAGCCAACTGCATGGAAACACACTCCAATATCTAGGAACATCATGTTGGTGTTGGGCCTTTTCATTCACTGTGAGCAGGACCTAGATCTGTTGTTTGACAAACAGCATCACGGATGGATTGGGAATTTACCTCTAACATACACTGTGGAAACAGGCCAACACACAGGGTGGGGATGTGCCTGATATGACTTCAGAATGCAAGTGTTGCTATTCTGCATTTGGTGTGGATATGGCTGGTCTACATGTTTTAATACCTGTCATGACAGTGCTATGTTTCTGAGGAAACTCACATCTGTAGGGTCATCTGCAGTCTGGGCAGTGTGTGGTGCCTTTTGTTTCTTGTGTTACTCATAGAGAACCTATCTCTGAACTGCAGAAGCATAGTGTGAGGATTGTGGTGACAGACATGAGAGTTACTGACTTCATATCCCTCAAAGGACATATGTCACAACAAACCCTGTTACAACAGTAAATGTATGAGGTTATCACAGTAACATGTCAATATTGAACCCGTGTTTGTGCCTCCAGCTACAACTCTGTCAACCTGTGTACATATGTCATGCAGTAGGAGGTACATATGTTCTGAACACCATAATTTATTGACATCATACCTGATAACAAGCCAGTGAGGTATCAGACTGCTACACATGTTATGTATAGTAGGGGTTATATATAAGGACATAACCTGGGCATTTTGTAGTTGTGTGTACAGTACTGAGGTCTGTGTACATATGGTGATTGTCAACAGCATGTGTATTGTGAATATGTACCTTGGCCTGTGTATAGACTGTGGTATATATCATTGTTCTTGGTCCTATTCTATCTGATGTTGCATGCTGCTCCACTGTATGTTAACCTATCAACTTACATGTTTGTAGGGCCAAACACACACATGTCCCATACCACAGACAGGCATCAGACCACACTGTGTAGTGGCCCAGAATAGGTAGGGTTAGTGTGTGAGTGGCACATATGAGAATGGTGTTGATGAGAGAGTCCATATACTGTAATATTATGCTAGCTACCATATGTGGCTGTGTTCACACTGGTTGTCGTTATGCACTTTCACACAGGTGTCTGTTACTCTGTGTTATGACATGCCTGTAGAGACTGCTATATATGCAGGTACATGTGTATTCCCCCATAAGAAATGTAGGCCAGTGTTGTGGCAGTCTGCCTGTAGCCTGCACAGTACTTTGTTACATGCCTAGCAGCTTAGTGTACTTACCCAGTGTGATATTATGTCCAGATACTTCCCAGATTATTGCTGCCAGGCCACCATAACAGTCATGTATGTCAAACAAAGCAGTGGGATGCCGTACAGAAGTATGTCACTAACTAGTGGGTAGTATGTGGCCATGGCACCTCTGTACCAGTGGTTAGTATGTGTCAGGACAGACAGGGTTGTGTGAATATATAACCTATGGGGGCAAATGTATACCAGTATTTACATGATATACCCATCTACATGGCTGTTAACATCCACATTGTCAGGCTTGGTCCACATGTTTTGCACTAAGGGGTTCTGTGTATACCTCTGGACTGACCAGAGTGTGTCAGACTGTCCACATTTATTGGCCATATCTCTGCTGTAGTCCACAGGATCTTTACTGTGCTAGCAGTGGTACTGTACTATGATGTCCTTAGGATGCCTGTCAGTGGCTAATGGCACACATGTTAAAAGCAGATGTGACCTCCCACAGACAACAAGTCTGTGAAGATTACCCCTACAACAGTAGCAATAGTCTACATATATACCTGCAATACATACCTGACATCCCCTTGCACTAAGAAGTTGGCATTACTGGGGCTGAGGTAGGGCTCCACTCCATGTTCAGGACATATGGTGAACATATATGCATATATAATTATCCATAAATCTCTATAGATATATACACACATATATGTGTGTGTATATATATATATATATATATATATATATATATATATATATATATACACATACACAGATGGATATGGATATGTATATGTACACACACACACACACACATATATATATATATATATATATATATATATATATATATACACACACACACACACATATATATATATATATATATATATATATATACACACACACACACACACACACATATATATATATATATATATATATATATATATATATATATATATGCATATAAACCCTCAGATATAAACATATACACAGCAATATATGTCTACACATATACAGATAGAGATACATATGCACATATACTTATGGATATCTACATATATACTGACAGCAATAGGTATATCAGAATAGATATGTATGCACATATAGTTATAGATATCTAACATATATATCTACATAAATAGGCATATCTGTACACATAGGATGTGCATACATATATAGCTATATAGATATATAGCTATAAATACACACACACATATATATATAGATATATATATATATATATATATATATATGTGTGTGTGTGTGTATACGAAAAGATGTACACATGGCCATATATATGTTGCATTATACAGATGTGTATACAGACATATGTATGAATATACATGTGTATGTACATGTAGACATATATCAAACAATTATATGTATATATCCATATTCCTGTCATGTGTAAACCTCGCAGTTGTGTATACTCTCCCATATGTATCTCACCATATGTATCTGCTATGTGTACATTATGATAAAAACAGCATATGTGATGCAACAAGTCATATTAATAACAAGTACTACACAATTGTGGAAGTAAAGGCAATTGTTCAATACTAATCAATATGTGTATTGATAGATATATTGAAAAAAACAGCAGCTGTGTTCACAGTGGTTATGGCATAGTGGTTAAGTGTTGTGACTTTAGTGTACAGGGTTCTGGGTTCAAGACCTGCAAGGGCTGTTCATTTTGCTGCCGGGCAGAACAATGGCTGTTGGATACAGAGTGGTTAAGGCAGTTTTGAGCAGCTTTAAGTGTGTTTGTGCGGGTTTGCATGAAGCTAAGTGGTGCTAAGCTACGGGTAAACTTACAGGCACTTGTGTAGGCTTTGTTTACCAGTGCGCAAATCAGCTTAGCTGTTATATTACAGCAATGTTGATACCTGCTAAGCATGGCTTAGCCCTGGTAACCAGTTCACACCACCCAGTCTGATAACATAGCAGGGTAATGACATCTGTAATAAGTGTATGTAATGCCATGTACAATACATGCTCCTATGTACTGTCATTACAGTAGCAAGGGGTGTGAGTGTCATGTGTGGGACACAGACATATACGAGGCCTGTATAGCGCTGTTATCTGTGTGACTGTGTTACATACAGGGGTAGTAGCCCAGGGTATATGCTGTCACACTGGCATGTAGTGTATCATGGAGGAACTACTGTTGACAGTGCTTACCCAGGCAAGAGTAGAGTGCTAAATGTAGTACTGACAACGGGCAAACCTGCAGGTGAAGTTGGACTCTGAGGCCTCCCTGTTATATCAACTGGTGTGTGAGCTGTGGCAAAGTATATAACTCCTACTGGGTAATGATATGACATGTGGAATGTAACTGTAGACTACCATCTATACAGCACATGATAGAAAGGGCTCCTGACATGTAGTTATGGCATACATATTGTTGTCAAATGTTTATCTGTCAACACATTCATCCTACTGCATAGTTACATGCCATGCTGATGACTGTCAGTCCCTGTACAGATGGACAGATGACAAGGTATCCAGCTGGGATATGTACAGGCATCCTAAGCTTGATTAACACTGACATACCTGCCCAGCTGTGTAAGAAATGGAACATATTGGAGATAACATCCTCTACGCACCACATGCCACGGGTACCTCCACTACACTACCACAGTCAACAGAACATGCTTGGGTACAGGTCTCCATCACAGACACTAACCATGTGTTGTAATTCATGTTGCATGCATGTCAACTTGATCACCTCAGTGGCCATGTGCAGGAGGCACCTGGAGGAATGGCTGATGCATGTCATACTCACCCTGAGGGTCACCACAGTAGTGTCTGTCAAAAGATTGCCTGCTGCCACATGGCAGGTGGCAGGATACCACTGTACACACAACCCCTACACAACCCATCTCTCCTTCGACAATAGCAGGGTACACAGCTATAACAATCTGCAGCGATGTACCCCAGTACTGACAAATGTCTACTTGTGCATGACTGAGTATAACAGTGTCTGTTTGTTAGCACACCTGTACGTGGAAATTCCATTAGGGCCTTCACAACCACCGCAACACCCATTGCCATAGCCAGTTGTGGCTGCTGCTGTGTGGGACATTACATGTACCCTGTTGTTAAGCTCCTCTCCATACTGGCTACACAAGCCTTGCAGTACCAGCACAACAGTGTTGTAAAATGAGTTGATAGGCATGGGATTCCCATTGTGTTCTGGCAAGTGTGTGTGTGTGTGTGTGTGTGTGTGTGTGTGTGTGTGTGTGTGTGTGTGTGTGTGTGCCCGTTTATCTGTAGGGTACAGCATTCTGAGGTCACATACTCTTATTACAATGCTCATTGCCACACAGTAGAACAGATAGTGCTGATGAGGCATGACAATGCAGCACCCTACTATCCGTGTGGCATTTGCATTAGATGCATATCCCTGTAGTACCACTGTTGGAATCTACAATGGGTTGTATTGCAGTTGTGGCCAATGTGTAATGATGGGTATGTCAGAGTGTCATCATGGGTTTCAGGGAGTACAATATCCACTGGGGGATGTGGGTGCTGTGTACACTGTCATTACACCAAGATACACCCAGTATATGTCCCAAGCACCATGTTATGGTTACCACTGTCACTATCAACCATATAGGTAAATGATACCACAATCCAGGCCAGTTATGCATGTGCTGTGTGCAGCCTACCTGTAACAGACTGGACACACGGTCAAGTTAGTTAGCAGCGATAGGCCCATGTCTCTTGGATGTGTGTCTGCCTGTTATGTGTCTGTTGATGTGTATATGAAGGTATGTCGCACTATGTATTGTCCATATACACCCATTACATCCCCCATTAGCATACTGTACATGTCTGGGGATGTTCCGCATGTAACATGTAACCTGGAACACACCTCACCCTAAACACAGTGTGGTGTGTGCAATGGAAGCCACACACTTCTGTATCACTACATACCTAGGTAGGTTTCTAGTCCCAGCGTTGCCAAGTAACAGTGTGCGTGTATGTGGATGGGTCTACATCAGTTTGCAGATTATATACGCCCCAGTGGGTCATCTGTCCATGTGGCACAGGCAATAACTGTTATACAAACCTGTGACATGTGTTCAACTGTATCCCAGATATGTCACAGCCATGGTGTCACCACAGTGTCATACCCCGTTGTAGAATATGACTGCAGATCATCCTCGTGCTGATGCATGTACAACTACAACACAAATGGATAACATTATAAAGACCACAATCAACCAGTGTTACTAGCAGCTATAATGCATCATTGCTGGATGGACACACTACCTGACATAAATGCATTACACTTTACTCCTTACAACATGTTACACTGCAGTACTGTGGTACACTGTAGAACAGAACCATATTAGCATGTCCCTGCACTGATGGTATGGATGACAGGGATGTGGCACAGGTATCATCATATGCACAGGGTGTGTTGTTGGTTTGCCAGAGGCCGATGGTGGGCCATACATTTGACACCATGTGTGTCGGTGATGGGTGTACTGAGGTGAACTGGGTGTGGTGATGTGGTTTGTGTAGGTATGGGGTTGCCCTAGGTGTGTTTGTATAGTGTGTGGGTATGCATGCACACAGTTCTGCCATGTGGCTGCCCTACACAGGTATTCACAGACAGCTGCAGACCATACCTGGCAGGGTGTGCAGTTCACTGCCTCCGGCTATGGACACATGGACTTTACCTGCCAGGGGTTCCACGGGCAGGTCCAGGTAGAGCCCTCGACGTGCTACTCTCACCTGACAATGACAAATGTCCGCTGGAATCAGGTCCCTCCTGGGACAGGCCAGGACCATGTGCTCATGGCCTGCTGTGGTGTACAGTGTGCCCCCGCAATGCCGGGACTGGTACTGCCACTACAGGAGCCCCTTGGTGTCCTAGCATATCCACGTTGACTGCCAGCTGTTGGCATTACTGGCCTACGTCCACACGGCTGTTGCAGCACTCCCTCTACACATTCAAGCATGAACAGACCACGGTCGATGTGGGCCATCATCTCACCAGACCATCTATACATGAACTGAGTTAACACACGGATGGCACCAGCCAGTTCACGGATGTTGTCACTTGCAGATGTGAGAGCAGCCCTCTGCAGCCTCAGGCCCTGTGTGGTGTAATGTTCTATACGTGCCTACCCCACCATGACAGTCTGAAACATGCACCTGCTGGTACCAGCTGTGTCATGTCTGCCATGGGCATGATGACCAGCGGCAATACCATGAGAACCCTGGGACATCTGCCTATGCGGTGCCCTGCCACACATCCAGCTATGCCTGCTGTGACCAGACACAGTAGGCATGGTTACCACACTTTCCTGTGCACTGCCACCAAATGCCAGCTGTCCCTTCGCTATGGACACTGGTGATGGGGTATATATAGGCACTGAAATTGTGTGCAGGGTTGGGGTGGCTAAAAGGGGGATGTCAAATGTTGGCACTGTTTCGGCCCCTGACAACCCCGCCTGTGCCTCAACAGTACTATCATCATCTTCGGTGTCTGTATGGACACCAACATCAGACTGCATGCAGGCAAAACCCTGACCCACCTCGCCACCTGTGGGGAAATACAATAAGCGCACTTTAATACCTGCACAACACTGCATAACAGTACACACACACACACACACACACCACCGTAATACCTACCTGTCCGTGACTTTACAGGCAGTCTCACGTATATTTCCATGTGTTCCCCATCCTGCATCACACTTGGTAACATACACACATTGATACCACTCATTAACATATCAGTCCTCTAAATGCCTAGACAAGTGATCACAACACAAGACCTATTACTACATACCTGCCTGACCTGTGGGTAGTAGTTTTAGATGGCCTCACTGCTGTCATTCAGTGTTCACCCTGTGTACGTCTGGCCATCATGAGCATGGCCCCTATATCTGTGGGCTACTATGTTCACTCCATAATATCACGCACTGGAGTGTCATGTGCATGTATTGCTCAGTATATGCCAGATATGCTGCTCAATCAGCCTATCATGTGACAACTGTAATATATGGATACACTCTTTGGTGTTGACTAGTACTTCCCCAATGTATCTGTACAGCTGCATACGTGGGTTGTTGGTCACCTCTCTGCTAAATGCGATATTAAGGGTATACCTGGTGTCTACCTTCCCTCTCAATGCCTGTTCCATGCTAGAGACCCTTATTATACTATCAGCTGTCCTGTGATTACATACGGGACAAGTATTCCTGGTGTGTAATGTCGCAATCCATGTCCATGTACTGCACAATTCCAAAGGGATGTACCACTGTATGAACAACCCCACAATCACACATGTGCATACATGGCCACCAACACAAACACACACACACATCCTACATACATCCACCTCCCTCCACTTCACCAGTGACCCTACAGATAAACTAACTACCCACCAGGACACGCACACATACAGGTGAGGTTGCACAATGATAGTACATACAGTCCTCCTATTACCCATCTGTCAACATGCATAACATATGGTACACAACAGCATGCAGTGCAGCTATAGTCAATCCATGCTAGCAACAGTATACATGTGTGTGATGAATGTGCTGTGTCACTAGGTGATGCCCCTTCCCCTGGATACCACTGCACCCATGTACACAGTATTGCTCTGCACCTATTCTCCACCCTGCCATGTACTGTGCACCACACCTCACAGGTGTACAACTCATTGCTGAATGTGTAGTACTGTGTCGGTTATGTCAGCTTTAATGCTCAGAGCCCCTATGTTTTTCAGCAACACATACCTGGGACGATATGTGGACAAATGTCATTTGTGAATGCCTGATGTCTGATTTACAGCTCTCAACATCAGCGGACCATGTATGACCAATCTAATACTATTACACTGACAACTATCACAGCATACCATGGCTACGAGGGGGGTGTACACACCCTTATTGATATGACGCAACCCATCCTTGATCTGCCATGGGACCACATCACCGCATATCTTAACAGTACATGAGCCCAATATGTGACATATCTCCTGTACTTTCACATGCAGTGTCTACGGAATGTGTTAGGGGTGCGAATGCTGACCACAATGCACACACTCCGTGTGGGCATATGTGTGCACACCCTTATAATGATGGTTTGTTGCACCTATTGTTATGTGTACTACAGCAGTCACTACTCCTGGCAGAGGTATACTAGCATGGGCCATCTGCATTTGCCAGTGTATGTTCAGTCTGCCCTACACATGTCCTCCTTTTCTGGATGGTTGCAAGGTCTACTCATGTGCACATCCCTTAGTGTTCACACACTGCCATCTCTATTGCTGTGGGGTTGGGTTATGTCTGCCACAGTTCCTGAACCTGACTATATGCAGATACAGCCATTATTAGCATCCTTAGGATCACTGCTGCAGTGCACTGGTGTGTCATGCTGACACCCCCCCACATTTACCCTTTTTGCAGATGCTTGAAAAGTAAGGCCTACACATGTGTGTCATGTTGCAGTGCCCCATACACTGAACACCACATGTTACAGCCTAGTCCCAGCTGATAATGTGGACCACAGTAATACCTTATGCCATAGTGTAACTCTGCAACAGTTGCCACTGTCCATCAGGTATATACAATGGTGTTGCACTGTATATGGGTGTTGTTCCAAACATGTCCCTACTGTAGGCCATGTCTCCCACCATTATGCTACTCCTTGTGGACAAATTCCACAATGACAGGATGTTAGTAATTTTGCAGGTGTTTGACATACACTTACAATACCCTATCATGGTCAACACTGTGATGCTGTGCATTTAACAGCAACAATACGTTCACATGCACAGCATGCATTCTGGGTAGGTGGGTTAGATGTGTGCATGGAATATACCATAGCCATTACATGCCTGGTATATTGGCAAGCATTTACATAAACCATACTCACCAGCTACAGGCTGCTGCCTTGGTGGTATGGACCTACATAAGAGGGTGAGAGATGCAAAGTCAGTGGCCACACCTGTGGCATTGCTACAAGGTGGGTGCAGCATTACTCTACATCAACAGTACATGTCCACAATACTACCACAAATGCACATCTGTTTATCACTACTATGCAGCAACAAACTATATCTATTACATGTCAGATATGCATGATCTACCTGTACAAATGCGGATGTATATGCAACAGTGGTCTACTGATGTGCCATGTAGCATACCTACATGATCTTCGGCCAGTGTGTGGGTAGCACCCACCTCCACAAAAGTATCCGCCTGTTGGTGGCTATGCAGGCAGATGGGAAGGTGCCACGAGGCTGGCTAGGAGCTCCTCCACACGTGTTGGGGGGGATAGATGGCATTGCCCCCCCCGTGGCAAGATGATCCCCCCAGATTGCAGCAGTATGCTGACGGGCATTGCGAAGCAGGTCAGAGCAATGATGCTGGACCTGATCATAACTGTGGTTGTGCAGTCTGACATCATTGACCCTGTGGACTAGGTCGTTCCACAGGGCGGTCCACTCCTGCTAATCATGGGCGGCCTGCCCAAACAAGTAAGGGTAGTGCTGTATGATGTGGTTCACCAGAAAGTTGTTTTCAGCTGCTGAGTATGCCGGAAGCCTTCCATGGGACATCTTGGCTGAAAGACATAAAGATGGACACAGGTGTGAGCATGTCATGCAGCAAGGTCACCACAGTTCTTAAAACACATCACTGTCACCCCCCACGATCTCAGTGACAACAAATTGTACACACAACTCAATAGGTATGGCTACAGCATACCTACCAGTGGGGCAGATATTGTATTGTACCACATTTTGTGCAATGTGTTTGCAGCCATGTTCCCTGTGTAGACACTATCACTGCTGGCCTGTTACAGACTATTCATTTGCATGCCATTGTCAGGGCCACTATGGTTCAATATATGCCTGTGGTATGCTTGCTATGTGGTTGCTGCACAGCTGACATTCTGTGTTATTGGGATTATCTATGCATGCTGTTGGACATGTTCCGGGATTGTGTAGACTATTACTACTGACATATGTTCTATAAAAGTGACACAATAGCATGTATATGTACTATTGGCCAGCAGAACCACCTCTCCAAACTCATCTGCCCATGTTACCAGGCCACATCACATGTGTGACCCACCCTGGGGCCTCCTCATGTACTAGTCCAGCAATAGCTTCAGGTGGAACCAACTCTGGGGATGTTGTCCACCCCGGGGGCACACACAGACATGTTCTTGTCCCCCAAGGTCAGATCCAGGCTCTTTTCCATAATGGGCTCCGCAGACACATGTGGGATGTGCTACGTCACCTTGAGGCACCCAGTACACATTCAAAGGGCCCACATGCTCCTCCTGCTCAGCCTCCTGGCCAGGCACTTTTGGGACGTGGACTGCTGTTGTGAGTACAGTGGGTGGGAGGCTTGTTCCCATTGTGTCCATATTAGGACCCATGGGGCATCCATATCACAGACCACACACACCATCCAGGGTGTTTACCCACCACATGTCACATACCAGCCCTGTAGGCTGTCCTCTATATCTACCAACCCTGACCACCTCCACAACTATACCTGCCATACTTCCACATATTCCCAATCCATACTTCACAGACATGGACAATGTAGTTCAAATAAGGGGTTCACATGTGACATGTTGCACACACTGACAGCTGCAGATATCTGTGTGTATTGCAATGTGTGCTGTTTCCTCGCACATAGCATGCAGCACTGTGGTGGTAATATAGAAGTCATGTATTTACATACATATATGTTTGTGTGTGTGTTTGTATCTATGTAGACGTGCATATAAGTATATATCTATATATGTTAGATATATATGATGTTGTATATATGTGTTTATATATATATGTACAGTTGTAGACAAACGTGTGTGTGTGTGTGTGTATATATATGTATATATATATATATATATATATATATATATATATATATATATATATATATATATAGATATATGTACACCTATGCATACCTATATCTGGGGTACATTCACACATCAGGTCCACAATCTCACAACACCTTCCTGCACAGTTGCACTGTTCTGCCTTGCTACTACACAGACAGGTGCCACATATGGACATAGCCTGATATTAGGGGGGTATATGTTGGGCCAGATTGCAGGTAACCCTATTACACACCTCTGGCATTCCTGCATGCTGCAATACAGGTTAACCTGAGTACCCTGCAAGAGGTGGGCTGTGGAACCTACGTGTCCATCATTATGGCATTACTTCCACCACCAGCTATTGGCCACAGTAATATAAATACTTCCCATCACACAACACACACTATGATGGCTTACATCTTATAAGTCAGAGCTGCTCTGCATGGTTGACTGGTATGGCCCACTACCCACAGGGACAGACCACAGGGACAGACTCTATTGTCCTTAGCAGTTGTTCAGCTGAACATCATTACAACAACAACACCTGAAGGCACATATAAATCATTCCACATCATCTATCCCATTATTATGGACCAAGTACTTTGGTCAATTACATGCATATATATACTTCACATACCTGTTCTGGGAATGAAGTATCTTCTGGATGGTTTGCTTGATGTTTTTTTTTTTTTTGCCTTACACGCACTCTCTCTCTCTCTCTATCTCGGTCTCTCTCCAGTAAATTGGTAAATTGATTCAGCTGCTTTGAACAGATTGCACCATGGATTTTGTAGGTGAAGCACATGATCAGGCGATGGCTTCTGCACCAATCAGTGTCCTCCATTTGCTACCTGCATGCAGCATGCTGTATAGCCCTTCCAATTACCACTGTCAGGGCAACCAACTACTATAAATCCCTACATCACGTGGGTGTGGTCCCTTTACCTTTCCTGTATGGTGGACATCCTTCCTGTGTGTGGGCAGCAGTGTTACAGACAGCAGGTAGCAATATCTCTTACAGGAGAACCTGCACACTCAGGCCAGCTACATATTTGTAGGAGGTTCCAGAACTACAGACAGAGTGTGAGTAGTGTTGTTGTATGCAATGTATAGCACTGGTATTACAAGGTTTGTGTGTACATACTAGTTTAACTTGGAATGCAGTCTGTCTGCATAGCTCTCATCTGTGGGTCTATCCCCTTTATGGCCAGAGGTGTGCCTATTATGTTTGTCTGTCTACCACACAGGTCTTGTGTCAGATATATCACTGGCAGTGTGTACGTTGAGTGCTATCAGTACATAGCTACAGCCATTTCTGCTTCTAACTTCATATTCCTGACTAAGGGTACGTTGCATACTATCCTGTAACACAAGTGATTTGCTTAGTGTATGACAGCAGTATTTCACATATGGGCCTGTGTTCCAGCCTCTGTCCTCCACCTACATACTAGGCTTTGTACATACAACATGCTGTCAGGTGTTGTTATGCAGTGGGCTGTGAGTATGTCATGCTGCCATCAGTCCACTGCTGTTGTGGCCCCCACACGTATTGTGGGGTTGGGTCCATATATGTGTGGGCTTCACCTACACAATACATGTGTGCCCTTATGCACTCCAGAGGCCAGTGTATGTAACAGTGGTATACGGCCCTGTATTATTCAGTCTATGGGGGAGGGATGCACCATAACTAACCTAGGCTGTTACAATATGTGGGGGTATCAGGGGAAAGCTGCCTTAAGGTATCTGGATGTACAATACTATACAATTCACTTTGGGTAAATGCAGGCCTACTGCTTCCTCCCAGACTGTTCTGTTTGTCAGTGCGATTGTGATGGTGTCAGTTATGCCTTATTATGTAACAGATACATCCCATTGTGTCAACTGAGGTCTTTACCCCCTAGGGATTGTGTACAAAGTGTAGATAGAGGCTGCTGGACTATACATCTGCATTACTTACTGTTGATTAATTGGTATCCTGTGGCCCAGTTTGTCTTTACGGTTGTACTATTTGAAGGTCTTGGCCTGGACAGCAACATATGTAAACCTTTCCAGACTACTGTATTAATATAACTGTTTCACAGTTGCATTACTCTGTTTATATGTCTGTCAGTGTTTAAACAGCTACATGACATGGCATATACAACTGCAATAGTACACAAATAAAGCTTTCCCATATATGCAAACCTGTTTGTGGTGTTATATCCTTTGACCTCTCTGTGGGCATATGTTGTAGGCAACAACTGTCATTTGTATGGGTGGCTCATACAGTGTCCAGTTGGTAAGGTGGCAACTGTAGGCATAGTGGCTGTTCGGTATTGTGTGCACCTTCTACATATGTATCTTCCTATACATATCTCTGTGTAGTTCAATATATATGCGTGTATATATATATATATATTAAAAAAAAAAATATATATATATATATATATATATATATATATATATATATATATATATATATATATGCATATATTTGTCTGTTTATATGTATCTTAGGAATGTTGTGGACACATTCCACAATGACAGGATGTTAGTAATTTTGCAGGTGTTTGACATACACTTACAATACCCTATCATGGTCAACACTGTGATGCTGTGCATTTAACAGCAACAATACGTTCACATGCACAGCATGCATTCTGGGTAGGTGGGTTAGATGTGTGCATGGAATATACCATAGCCATTACATGCCTGGTATATTGGCAAGCATTTACATAAACCATACTCACCAGCTACAGGCTGCTGCCTTGGTGGTATGGACCTACATAAGAGGGTGAGAGATGCAAAGTAAGTGGCCACACCTGTGGCATTGCTACAAGGTGGGTGCAGCATTTCTCTACATCAACAGTACATGTCCACAATACTACCACAAATGCACATCTGTTTATCACTACTATGCAGCAACAAACTATATCTATTACATGTCAGATATGCATGATCTACCTGTACAAATGTGGATGTATATGCAACAGTGGTCTACTGATGTGCCATGTGGCATATCTACATGATCTTCGGCCAGTGTGTGGGTAGCACCCACCTCCACAAAAGTGTCCGCCTGTTGGTGGCTATGCAGGCGGATGGGAAGGTGCCACGAGGCTGGCTAGGAGCTCCTCCATACGTGTTGGGGGGGATAGATGGCATTGCCTCACCCTGTGGCAAGATGATCCCCCCAGACTGCAGCAGTATGCTGACGGGCATTGCGAAGCAGGTCAGAACAATGATGCTGGACCTGATCATAACTGTGGTTGTGCAGTCCGACATCATTGACCCTGTGGACTAGGTCGTTCCACAGGGTGGTCCACTCCTGCTAATCATGGGCGGCCTAGCCAAACAAGTAAGGGTAGTGCTGTATGATGTGGTTCACCAGAAAGTTGTTTTCAGCTGCTGAGTATGCCGGAAGCCTTCCATGGGACATCTTGACTGAAAGACATAAAGATGGACACAGGTGTGAGCATGTCATGCAGCAAGGTCACCACAGTTCTTAAAACACATCACTGTCACCCCCCCACGATCTCAGTGACAACAAATTGTACACACAACTCAATAGGTATGGCTACAGCATACCTACCAGTGGGGCAGATATTGTATTGTACCACATTTTGTGCAATGTGTTTGCAGCCATGTTCCCTGTGTAGACACTATCATTGCTGGCATGTTACAGACTATTCATTTGCATGCCATTGTCAGGGCCACTATGGTTCAATATATGCCTGTGGTATGCTTGCGATGTGGTTGCTGCACAGCTGACATTCTGTGTTATTGGGATTATCTATGCATGCTGTTGGACATGTTCCGGGATTGTGTAGACTATTACTACTGACATATGTTCTATAAAAGTGACACAATAGCATGTATATGTACTATTGGCCAGCAGAACCACCTCTCCAAACTCATCTGCCCATGTTACCAGGCCACATCACATGTGTGACCCACCCTGGGGCCTCCTCATGTACTAGTCCAGCAATAGCTTCAGGTGGAACCAACTCTGGGGATGTTGTCCACCCCGGGGGCACACACAGACATGTTCTTGTCCCCCAAGGTCAGATCCAGGGTCTTTTCCATAATGGGCTCCACAGACACATGTGGGATGTGCTACGTCACCTTGAGGCACCCAGTGCACATTCACAGGGCCCACATGCTCCTCCTGCTCAGCCTCCTGGCCAGGCACTTTTGGGACGTGGACTGCTGTTGTGAGTACAGTGGGTGGGAGGCTTGTTCCCATTGTGTCCATATTAGGACCCATGGGGCATCCATATCACAGGCCACACACACCATCCAGGGTGTTTACCCACCACGTGTCACATACCACCCCTGTAGGCTGTCCTCTATATCTACCAACCCTGACCACCTCCACAACTATACCTGCCATACTTCCCCATATTCCCATTCCATACTTCACAGACATGGACAACGTAGTTCAAATAAGGGGTTCACATGTGACATGTTGCACACACTGACAGCTGTAGATATCTGTGTGTATTGCAATGTGTGCTGTTTCCTCACACATAGCATGCAGCACTGTGGTGGTAATATAGAAGTCATGTATTAACATACATATATGTTTGTGTGTGTGTTTGTATCTATGTAGACATGTGCATATAAGTATATATCTATATATGTTAGATATATATGATGTTGTATATATGTGTTTATATATATATATATATATATATATATATATATATATATATATATATGTCTATACATGGGTATCTGTATAGTTGTGGACAAACGTGTGTGTGTGTGTGTGTGTGTGTGTGTGTGTATATATATATATATATATATATATATATATATATATATATATATATATATATATATATATAGATATATGTACACCTATGCATACCTATATCTGGGGTACATTCAGACATCAGGTCCACAATCTCATAACACCTTCCTGCACAGTTGCACTGTTCTGCCTTGCTACTACACAGACAGGTGCCACATATGGACATAGCCTGACATTAGGGGGGGTATATGTTGGGCCAGCCTGCAGGTAACCCTATTACACACCTCTGGCATTCCTGCATGCTACAATACAGGTTAACCTGAGTACCCTGCAAGAGGTGGGCTGTGGAACCTACGTGTCCATCATTATGGCATTACTTCCACCACCAGCTATTGGCCACAGTAATATAAATACTTCCCATCACACAACACACACTATGATGGCTTACATCTTATAAGTCAGAGCTGCTCTGCATGGTTGACTGGTATGGCCCACTACCCACAGGGACAGACCACAGGGACAGACTCTATTGTCCTTAGCAGTTGTTCAGCTGAACGTCATTACAACAACACCTGAAGGCACATATAAATCATTCCACATCATCTATCCCATTATTATGGACCAAGTACTTTGGTCAATTACATGCATATATATACTTCACATACCTGTTCTGGGAATGAAGTCTCTTCTGGATGGTTTGCTTGATGGTTTTTTTTTTTTTTTTTTGCCTTACACGCACTAAATTGGTAAACTGATTCAGCTGCTTTGAACAGATTGCACCATGGATTTTGTAGGTGAAACACATGATCAGGCGATGGCTTCCGCACCAATCAGTGTCCTCCATTTGCTACCTGCATGCAGCATGCTGTATAGCCCTTCCAATTACCACTGTCAGGGCAACCAACTACTATAAATCCCTACATCACGTGGGTGTGGTCCCTTTACCTTTCCTGTATGGTGGACATCCTTCCTGTGTGCGGGCAGCAGTGTTACAGACAGCAGGTAGCAATATCTCTTACAGGAGAACCTGCACACTCAGGCCAGCTACATATTTGTAGGAGGTTCCAGAACTACAGACAGAGTGTGAGTAGTGTTGTTGTATGCAATGTATAGCACTGGTATTACAAGGTTTGTGTGTACATACTAGTTTAACTTGGAATGCAGTCTGTCTGCATAGCTCTCATCTGTGGGTCTATCCCCTTTATGGCCAGAGGTGTGCCTATTATGTTTGTCTGTCTACCACACAGGTCTTGTGTCAGATATATCACTGGCAGTGTGTGCGTTGAGTGCTATCAGTACATAGCTACAGCCATTTCTGCTTCTAACTTCATATTCCTGACTAAGGGTACGTTGCATACTATCCTGTAACACAAGTGATTTGCTTAGTGTATGACAGCAGTATTTCACATATGGGCCTGTGTTCCAGCCTCTGTCCTCCACCTACATACTAGGCTTTGTACATACGACATGCTGTCAGGTGTTGTTATGCAGTGGGCTGTGAGTATGTCATGCTGCCATTTCTGCCATCAGTCCACTGCTGTTGTGGCCCCCACACGTATTGTGGGGTTGGGTCCATATATGTGTGGGCTTCACCTACACAATACATGTGTGCCCTTATGCACTCCAGAGGCCAGTGTATGTAACAGTGGTATACGGCCCGGTATTATTCAGTCTATGGGGGAGGGATGCACCATAACTAACCTAGGCTGTTACAATATGTGGGGGTATCAGGGGAAAGCTGCCTTAAGGTATCTGGATGTACAATACCATACAATTCACTTTGGGTAAATGCAGGCCTACTGCTTCCTCCCAGACTGTTCTGTTTGTCAGTGCGATTGTGATGGTGTCAGTTATGCCTTATTATGTAACAGATACATCCCATTGTGTCAGCTGAGGTCTTTACCCCCTAGGAATTGTGTACAAAGTGTAGATAGAGGCTGCTGGACTATACATCTGCATTACTTACTGTTGATTAATTGGTATCCTGTGGCCCAGTTTGTCTTTATGGTTGTACTACTTGAAGGCCTTGGCCTGGACAGCAACATATGTAAACCTTTCCAGACTACTGTATTAATATAACTGTTTCACAGTTGCATTACTCTGTTTATATGTCTGTCAGTGTTTAAACAGCTACATGACATGGCATATACAACTGCAATAGTACACAAATAAAGCTTTCCCATATATGCAAACCTGTCTGTGGTGTTATATCCTTTGACCTCTCTGTGGGCATATGTTGTAGGCAACAACTGTCATTTGTATGGGTGGCTCATACAGTGTCCAGTTGGTAAGGTGGCAACTGCAGGCATAGTGGCTGTTCGGTATTGTGTGCACCTTCTACATATGTATCTTCCTATACATATCTCTGTGTAGTTCAATATATATGCGTGTATATATATATATTAAAAAAAAAAATATATATATATATATATATATATATATATATATATATATATATCTGCATATATTTGTCTGTTTATATGTATCTTAGGAATGTTGATTGGTTCGACACTGTATATTCCCTATGGTAGCCAGATTGTACTCATGACATGTTACTGATACCAACCTGACATCATACAGGTGGGATGGAGTATTGTTAACATCTTGTGCCCATGTTGTGTCAGGTCCTGGTTATGGGATCTGCAACAGTTGGTATTGTATTGCAGGGCAGACGAGTTTGGCTGGGGGAAAATATCTATACGTACAAGACCCCCATTAATGGTGCATGTGGACATATATGTTTTTGTTATGCTCTCTTTTATAGCTATAGATGTATGTCTGTATATACCTATACAGATATATATTTATGCTTATATACATATATATATATATATATACATATATATATATATATATATATATATATATATATATATATACATACATATATATATATAGATATATATATATATATATATATATATATATATACATATATATATATATATATATATATACTGCTGTATATGTATAGACATTTAGATGCAGACATATATATCTATAGATGTATGCATATGTATGTGTATATATATTAGCGCTATTCTAGCCAATGGAAACTGCGCCAACCACATGGAGCTAGTCTGAGCGTTCTGTTGGTTTTTATTCTATTTTGCCTTGCAAGCGAACACTTGTTCCTGCATATTCATTAATGAAATATTGGTGCATTGTCCACATTCAAGGTTTTTAGCACTATTCCAGCTATTGGAAACTGCGCCACCCACATGGAGCTAGTCTGAGCGTTCTGTTGGGCTTTAAACTGGTTTGCCTTGCAAGCGAACACTTGTTCCTGCAATTTAATTAATTAAACATTGGTGCTTTGTCCAATCTTAAGTGTTTTTAGCGCTATCCTAGACATTGGAAACTGCGCCACCCACGTGGAGCTAGTCTGAGCGTTCTGTTGGATTTTAAACTAGATTCCCTTGCAAGCGAACACTTGTTCCTGCAATTTAATTAATTAAACATTGGTGCATTGTCCAATTTCAGTTGTTTTTAGCGCTATTCTAGCCAATGGAAACTGCGCCAACTACATGGAGCTACTCTGAGCTTTCTGTTTGTTTTTATTCTATTTTGTCTTGCTAGCGAACACTTGTTCCTGTAATTTAATTCTGAAATATTGGTGCATTGTCCAATCTTAAGTGTTTTTGCAAGTGAACACTTGTTCCTGCAATTTAATTAATTAAACATTGGTGCATTGTCCAATTTCAGTTGTTTTTAGCGCTATTCTAGCCAATGGAAACTACTCCAACTACACGGAGCTAGTCTGAGCGTTCTGTTGGTTTTTATTCTATTTTGCCTTGCTAGCAAACACTTGTTCCTGTAATTTAATTCTGAAATATTGGTGCTTTGTCCAATCTTAAGTGTTTTTAGCGCTATCCTAGCCATTGGAAACTGCGCCACCCATGTGGAGCTAGTCTGAGCGTTCTGTTGGGTTTTAAACTATTTTTGCCTTGCAAGTGAACAGTTTTTCCTGCAATTTTAATTACTGCAATATTGGTGCATTGCACCAAGCTTGTATGCTATTCCTATTAATATGTTAGGCACATGCTTAGAATGCTTATAAGAATTGTATTTAACTTTATTATGAACCGTGTCTGAATATAAATGTTTTATTTTATTACTGCTAACTTTACTGCCTAGAAATTTGCTGAATGTTAACTCTGTTCTTTCCTCTACATTTGTCTCCCTTTCTCCCCAAAGTACCCAGCTCAACATTATCCTGATCCTGCTATAGTCACAACCTACCCGGTGATAAACGAACCCTATCCAAACTCCAGTGGCCTCATCTACCTGCCTTTTATTCTCTGCACCCTCTATCAAGGAAGGAAGAAAGTGTGTTATGGACTTAGTTCCACTTGTACAGTAGCCCTCTCTCTCTACTATTTGTATCAGGGCTCCAAAGTTCGCTACGAGCTTGAACAACCAGCAGCCTTTACCCCTCCCTTCTATCTACCTAACATCCAACATACCTCTTCACTTACACTAACCCTCTTTTACTAGGTATCTCGTCTTCCACAGTTCTTCACCAATTAGTCCCTCACATACTTTCCTACAATACTAGATTTGCCCACTAGGTGGCACCCTTTTCCTATCCATTATTCACTGCCTCTCTCTCTGTTTTGCCCCCGTAACTTCACCATATTCCTTACTTTTTATCTTTTTTCACCCTCATCCTATCCATTTTTCACTGCCTCTCTCCCTGCCTTACCTCTGTAACATCACTATATTCCCTAAGTTCTTGACCTGCTCCTCCTCTTACTCGCCTTGTGCTGAAACAGTATCTACCCTCCTGTATCCTATGTTTGTTTGACTCCTGTGTTATTTCAGACCTTTCCTACTCAGGTCCTACCTCACTTACCTCTAGCTACCTGCATTCCTGATAGTTTCTTGCTAGCTTCTCCTTCAATTGTCTCAACCCGCTCTGTTTGCCCTGCGGGTTCACTCCGCTCCCCTACCCTACCCCCAATTCTCACCAACCCCCAGTGGTCCTAATCTTATACCTATCAAACCACACCCCTTCTCCATTCCACCAGTCACCAGCAAAATTCCATTAAACAATCCTGTCTATTTTCCCGCCTCTCTTCCACCACTTCCTAAATCTCCCACTACACCCTTTGGCCATTCCTTACCACACCTACTTTACCTCTGTACCTATAGTAAATCCTTTATCTCCCATGGCATGGAATAAACCCTCCACCCTAATCCCCTTATAGAAGCTACTCATACTTACGCTTTTACCTCCTTTAACACTAGCATATCTGCTAACCTCCTATGAGCAACCAAGATATTCACACTTTCTCTACCCTACTAAACAATCCACCTCTTCTGCACTAGCCTGTCACACTGTCCATTTCAACATTATTCCACATACAGCTATCTACTACCTAAATACCACAGGACAACCCACATTAGATATAACTTTGCTAATAACAGGAGACACCCATTTCTTCTCAGTAGATATACTAATACTAGATATCTAACATTTCTCATCACCCTAAAGGATGGAGATATTCACCCAAACCCTGGTCCTAACACCTCCACTACCACTCAACTCATCAACCCAAACCCCTCTGCCATCCCCCTACTTAAAAAAACCTCCCAACTCACTCTTAATAGCTCACCTCAACATACTTAGCATTAATAATAAAACAACACAACTCCATACTCTCTTGCAGCTCTACCCCTTTGATATTATTTGTCTAACAGAAACTTGGTTAAAACCTGCAACTAAAGACAATGAAGTTATCCCACCTGGTTACACAATCCTACGTCTTGACCGTGTAGCCAAGAAAGGTGGTGGAGTAGCATTTCTATTCAAATCTGATCTACAAATAACCATCTTCAACCAAAAACCTCCTCAGGACTCTAATGCTGAGATAATTATTACCAAGCTTCAGCTAAACTCTGTCAAATCTATCTATATTATCTGCATCTATGTCCCTCCAGGCAACAACATTTCTACCATTGAAAACATCCTTTGCTGGTTATCTCAAAACCTTCCCCAAGAAACCATAATCTTAGGTGATTTTAACATTGACTGGAAATGTTGCAACAACAGCTTCCCTACTAGCCATATTAATCTCTGTGGGTTTACCCAAACTATTACCTCCCCTACTAGAATAAACAAAACTAATAAGAAAGAAAGCACCTTAGATTGGATACTCATTAATAGTCAACCTCAGACTTACGAATCCGGAACCCTCCCTGATAACATAAGCGACCACTCACTAACCTACATCATCAGGCTCAAAACCAATGTTCCCAATCAACCCATATTTAGGACAATCAGAACCAAGAAAAACTTCAACTTGGATCTATTCCAAAGTGAAATTACAACATGTAATTGGTCCCCCTTAAAATACCTTTCTCTTGATGAAGCTGTTCATTACTTTAATGCTAATTTCCTAGCCATACTCAACCACCATGCTCCTACCCGCTCTATCAGGTTAAGAACTAAATACGCTCCTTGGCTTACTAAGGAAACTAAGCAAAAAATCCATCTCAGAAATAAACACTGGAATAAATCACGCTTAACTAAAAACCCTGCTGACCTTCAAAACTACAAACAACTGAGAAATGAAACAAAAAAAGCTATACTGTCCGATAAACAAAACTATTACCTACAATCTCAACAGACCCACCATAATAAGCCACAAAAGTTCTGGGCAAGTATTAAGCAATTATTACATCCCGGTCAATCTATCACTCCTAACCCACAAGGCACTGACAAGGAAAATCCCAAACAAACTGCTAATGCTTTTAATACCTTTTTCACCAATGCAATTCAAACCCTTGCCAGTCAGCTCTCTCCTCAAAATGTAACTTTATCTAATTCTGACACTAACCCACCACCTCCATTTCACTTCCAACCTGTCCCAACAGCATTCATTCTCACCCTGATCCGAAAACTCAAACCAAGCACTCGCTCTGCTGACCAACTACCTGCAGAATACTTACAATTAGCAGCCAAATCTATTGCTTACCCCATCTCCATTCTCATCAATAGAACCATCACTGAAGGATATATCCCTAAACTTTGGAAGGTCTCTCATATTATTCCCCTTCATAAGGGGGGAGACTCCACTGAACTCTCCAACTATCAACCCATAGCCCTACTTTCTCCTTTATCTAAGATTATGGAAAGATGTATCCACAGGCAATTGCTAGACCACCTTCTCCATCATAACCTGCTTTCCAACTCCCAACATGGTTTCAGACCTTCTCACAGCACTACTACTGCCCTCCTCTTCTTTATAGACACTGTCAACAAAAACCGCAACCTTAACAAGCTTTCCTCTGCACTCTTCATTGACCTGTCCAAGACTTTCGACATGGTAAATCACAATATACTCATAAACATTCTCAAATCTGTGTCACTTGACAATCTAGTTATAAAATGGTTCCAGTCCTACTTAAATGACAGACACCAAGCTGTGCGCTGGAACACCATTCTTTCTACCCATCTACCTGTTAATATTGGTGTCCCTCAAGGATCCATACTGGGCCCTCTCTTGTTTTCTATATTCATCAATGACCTTCACCAAGTAGTTTCCCAAGTTACATGTATACAATACGCAGATGACTCTACACTTATATGCTCAGCCACTTCTGTAACTGAACTTCACTCCCATACACAAGACATATTTAATTCTGTAGAATTATGGTTTACAAAACGCTGTCTCTTACTAAACCCTAAAAAAACTAAACTTCTCCTTTTTACACCTACCGGTAAATCTCCCCCAATAGACTTCACTATTACATCCAATAATAATACTCTTAAATCCCAAGATCCTACTACCAAACTGCTAGGAATCACCATAGACAACAACCTTAACTTTGACACCCATATCAACAACACTCTGAAAACTACTAATAAAAAATAGGCTCTCTTTATAGGATCAAACCCTTCCTAACTCCTGCAACCAGAATAACTATTGCCCACACCCATCTAATCTCCACTCTTTTTTATGCCTCACCCATATTTACTAATCTGTCAAAAAATAACCTAAAGAAACTAGAAAACTCCTACAATAGTATAGCCAGATTTGCCACAAGTAACCCCTTACAGAACACACCACTGCATTAATCTAAAGCAACTAGGGTGGCTTGAATTACAGCAGCAACTGAAATTCAGTCAACTTGCCATCACCCATAAAATACTTTATCAACCAGCCAAGACACCCATCCTATCTAACCTTATTCACCCCTACTATAACCTGAAGTCCCTAAGATTTTCACAAAAACTTCTTATAAATATCAACAAATCAAACAATAGAGCTGGAGACTCTCTCATCTAATACTGTTGGAAAAACCTGGAATCTACTTCCCTCCAAACTTTCTACACTTCCCTCTACTACTCTGTTCAGAAATAAACTTAAGCTCTATCTCAAAACACATTGGATGTGCCCCTGTACTACACCTGACTGACCATCATGCGCTTGTTACTTGATGCAACTTTACCTTCTCATCTCTGCAACAATTTCATCTTAGCAGCCTCTATTCTACCTCTCCATATTTTTCTTACTTATTCTCAAAAGGTAGCATATTGTACTACTAAATGTATTACTCAACTGCTACATCATATTACCTTCTTTTTTATCTACCTTTTATCTACACTTATACTTTACTTTTTAGCTTTTAATCTTTTGAACATTAAATTGTAACTTCATTAGTAATTGTACTAAGCCTAGTTAGATATTTTCATTTTTTTTCTATTATACTTTATAAATTTGTGACCACATAAATAAAATTTTCTTTTTTTGCAATTTAAATATGTACTGCTGTATATGTGAACTTCATCTGAACTGATTGTAGCTTATCTCCCCGGGCCGCTACTGAAAATGGACATATATCCAGCTAGACTAGCCCGGTCAACAAATGTAAAATAAATAAATTAAATAAATATATATATATTTCTATATATATCTATATCTACATATATAGATACGTTATATGTATTTAGATTTTAACATATATGTATACACACACACACACACACACACACACACACACACACACACACACAGCTACATGTCTACATGTTCACATATAGTTCCTGTACTGTTGAATGACTGGGCTGGATGTTATGTTTGTGAAAACATCAGGGTTATGTATATCTGACATAGCTTGGTGGTAAATCACTTTATCTATGGTGTTCAGCGTCCTGGGTTTGAGCCTTGCAAAGGCTGTTTATTTTTCTGCTGGGCAGAACAAGGGCCGTTGGATACAGGGTAATTAAGGCACTTTTAAGCAGTTGTAAGTGGGTTTGCATGGAGGTAAGCACTGCTAATTTCCGGTTACAGTTTCTTATACTCAGTTATCTTCTAAATTGCTTAACCTGTGTAGGCATTGCCTACCCCTGCGCAAACCAGCTTAAACCAGCTTACTGCTGCTTAAAAGTGCTTACTCCTGCTTACCCCCACGCTAATTTCTTTAAAAGAAAAGAAAAAAGGGTTGATAGGAAATTGGTGAAAAAGGGGCACAAAGAGGGAAAATAGCTAGGGATGTGCAGGAGGGTGTAGGGAAGGTCCATAGCTGCCCATTTCTGCTACAGCAACAGCTGTGCATATACACTGAATTTTGAGGTAGAAACCCCTGAGAGGAGGGTGAGGACACCAATAATATGTTGTGATGCCAATTAGACCAGATTACATGTATCCAGTGGACATGTGTGCGAAATGGACAGCTATGTATGGGGCGATATATTTTTTTTTTTTTTGCGATCAGATTGCCCTTTTTTTTTTTCACAAGAGAGCAGGACATTGGGGAGGGATAGTAGGTATATTTGGGGAGGTAGGTTGGGTAGGTTAACAGACAAGACAAACAAGACGTATACAGGGGCAGTATATGACATGTGGGGGGTAAACACCTTGATGGGAAGGAATGTTGGGAAATCGGAAGCCCATGAGCCCCCTAGTGGAAACATTGGGACTGAGATCCCCATCCATGGGCAGTCACCACTGCACCTTCACAGCCCCGAAGGTGGCTGTGCTGGGGGCTGAGTCGGAGAGCCAGGCCGACCCTCTAGTCATGAGCAGATCTCCAACTGCTGACTGAGCTCGCTATGCACCACAACCCAGACCTGGCGATGGGTGACAGGTTCCTGTCTCCGCCCACTCCCAGTGGGGAGTGAGCCCCTTCCCCTAAGGCAGTTCCACCCATAGATGGTGCAGGACCAATAGATGAGGAGGTCCCGGGTTGGGCCCCAGACGTGCTGGTGCCTGGTGCCACAGCCAGCTGAGGTGGAACAGGTGGGTCCGCTGAGACCCGCATTCCCATACGTGCTATGGTGTTTATGGTTTATCAACATATGAGGGTTAGTAATGGTCAACACATTCCGGGATTAGGTATAACAGCATGCATAGGTATTCCCATTAACCCAGTCACCAGATATGGAACAGTTGCATAGCAAATGGAACACATGCATATATGGGACCACAGTGGTAATAACAATAGCATGCAGGTACATTAATGGCACCATGCCACCAATGTTGGAGTATTTCAACATAGCACATGCATAGAAAAGTACAGTTGTGTACACTTACTATAAATGTAGATGTTTGAGTGTATTCACTGTTGCAGTCATTACATTTGGGTTATCTGCTTGCAGGTAGCCCTCAGTCGGCCTGATTAACAAAGTCTTGGGTCCTGCATAGGTTGCTGTTCCTTCTTCCATGACGTCAGGTCATCAGGGGTATAAAACATGCAGCCGATGCCATTACATCAGTTTTTCTTGCCCCAGATGTCAGGTGCCCCCCTAATGGGAAGCAATTAAATATAAAACCACAAAGATATACCACCAACAAAAAATCAAATACACCAAAAAGGCATAGTAAAGGAAAGTATAGGTATAGCTAAAAGAAGTTCGGGGGCTGGAGGGAGGGTAACCAGGACTGCAACAGTGAATACACTCGAACATCTACATTTATGGTAAGTGTACACAAGTGTACTATGTTCTTCGTGTTTTACTGTTGCAGTCATTATATTTGAGTAGATTCCCAAAGCTATGGTTGGGAGGAGGAATTTAGATAACATTAGAGCCAGCTATAAGGCCCTGCAAGACTGCAGTGGCAAAGCCATCTCTGGAATTAGAGAAAATTGGCAATGATAATGCTTGGTGAAAGTATGTACAGAACTCCAGGTAGCAGCTTCTAGGATGTCCCCGGTAGGGATGCCTCTGAGAAAGGCTGTAGAGGTAGATGCAGCCCTGGTGGAGTGAGGTCTGATCCCCTGGGGGATAGGTTTTCCATGGTGCTTATAGCAGAAATGAATGCAATGGCTTATCCATTTAGAAATGGTTTGCTTTGAAATAGCCTTCCCCTCTGCCCCTGCAGAAAATGCCACCAGCAATTGTTCAGATTTCCTTTGAGGTTTAGTCCTGTCCAAGTAGAATCTAAGTTGTCTGTGCACATCTAAGGAATACAGTATCCATTCCCCTTTATTCTGTGGATTGGGAAAGAAGGTTGGCAAATGAATGGACTGATTAAGAGCCACACTGTATACCACCTTGGGCATGAAGGATGGATTAGTTCTGAGGGACACCCTGTCCACATGAAAGATGATGAAAGGCTCCACTGCCATAAGGGCCTGTAATTCAGATACCCTTCTAGCTGAAGTGATTGCTAAAAGGAAAGCTGCTTTCCAAGAAAGAAATTTTAAGTCTGCAGTAGCAGCTGGCTCAAAAGGAGGTAGAGTGAATTTCTCCAAGACAAAGTTAAGGTCCCAGGCTGGGGTTGGAGCTCTCCTGTGTGGTCTCAAATTTTTGACCCCTCTGAGGAACTGCTTGAGCAATGGATGAGAGAAGAGGGGAGGTTCTGTGTTATAATGAGCTGAAATGGCTGAGGCGTGGATTTTAATGGAGGAAAAAGACAGGCCCTTGTGAAGCATCTCAGTTAAGTATTGTAAAATCTGAGGTAAATTGGGTGCTGCTGTGCTCATCCCTTGAGATTTGTTCCAGGCACAGAATCTTTTCCATTTTTCAGCATAAGATTTTCTAGTACTAGGCCTCCTTGCCTCTAAAATGATATCCATCACAGGTTTGCTGAGGGATGGTAAAGGAGAGATTAAATAATTAGCCAGGCTGCAAGGTTCAGTGTTAGAAGCTGAGGGTGCAGAATCTGTTCTCCTGCTGAGACAGCAGGGAAGGAGTCTGAGGCAGGTGCCATGGAGATAACCGTGACACACTGCGCAGGAGGGGGTACCAGTGTTGGCGCGGCCAGTCTGGAGCAATCAAAATCATCCTTGGTTTGTCCTGTTTGATTTTTAGTAGTACTCTGGAGAGCAGAGGCAGGGGGGGAGGCATAGATTGATAGGTTTTTCCAGCTGAAGGACAGAGCATCCACTTTCCAGACTTGTTTGTGGGGAGTCCTTGTGCAAAATTTGTCCAATTGGTAGTTCTGGGGAGAGGCAAACAGGTCTATATCTGGGCTCCTCCATTTGCTTGTCAACATGTTCAAAATCCTTGGTTCCAGTTTCCACTTGTGTGGGTCCATGAGGTTTATGCTTAGTCCGTCTGCCAGTGTATTTAATTTTCCTGGCAGGAATTGAGCTTGTAGGTGCACTTGGTAGCACAAGGCTGTGTTCTACAATGCCATGGCTAGTCTGCAGAGGGGGTAAGAATGTGTACCCCCCTGCTTGTTTATATACCACATAACAATGGTGTTGTCCATCTTTACCATTAGTTGTCTTGGAAGAATGTGGTCCTTGAAGGCTGTCAGAGCATTCTGTACAGCTAACATTTATTTTTGATTGATATACAGGTGCATTTGACTTGGGTTCCATTTGCCCTGAATGCACTTCCCTGCCAGGTGAGCCCCCCATGCACAGTCTGATGCATTTGTTGTTAGGGTTTGGGTGGCAGGGGGTGGTGTGAAAGGCAGTCCCTTGTTTTGGTGGCAGGCCTCTGCCCACCAAAGGAACTCTAGGCGTAGGCAAGGTATGATAGGAATCCTTGTTTCCAGGTCTTGAGAATGTTGACACCATAGGCTTTTTAGATACCACTGTAGTTTCCTCATATGCAGTCTTGCATATGGAATTAGAAGAATGCAGGAGGCCATGAACCCCAAGGCTTGCAGTATTTGTCTTGCAGATAGCAGGGTTTTTGTGGCCACTTGTTTGAAGTAAGTTGTCAAATGAATTTGCTTCTCTGGCATGAGGTAAGCCATCTGGGAAGTTTTATTCAAGCTTGCTCCCAGGAATATAATTTGCTGACAGGGTACCAGGTGTGATTTCTTTTCATTTATGGTGTACCCCAGACAAGTTAGAACCCTTTGTACAAAAGCCAGATGATTCAAAAGTATGTCCTGGCTTTCTGCCTGAATTAGACAATCATCCAGGTATGGGTATATTTGAATATTTCTTTGCCTGCAAAATGCAATAACTGGAGCTAGGCACTTTGTGAATACCCTGGGTGCAGTATATAAGCCAAAGGGCAGTGCAGAGAACTGACAGTTTGTGTAACCTGCTTTGAAGCGTAGGTATCTTCTGCAAGATTCCCTGATTGGGATGTGCAGGTATGCTTCTTTTAAATCTAGTGTTGCCAACCAGGCATCTTTGCCTAGCATAGGAAGTAATTGGCGAAGAGTCAAGAATCTCCAAAAAGGTGTTTAGATTAGACAGATCCAGGATAGGACGCCATGAATTGTCTTTTCTGGGTACCAGGAAAAGTCTTTACCTTGTCCCTTTTCCTCTTTTGGTACCAGATGAATAGCCCCCATGCTTAAGAGAGAAAGTACTTGCTTTTGGACCTCTGCCCACTGATTTGGGGGTAGGTCCAGCCACCCACTTGGTGTTGGCAATGTGTGGAAGTGAAATCGGTATCCCTGGGACACTATATTTAAAACCCATTTGTCCTGGGTAATGAGTTCCCAATTCTTTGCATAAAGAGCAATCTTTCCCCCTAAAGGGGCAGTCAGTTGATAAGTGCTTGGAAATTTTAAACGGATGTCATTGAGACAGATTACTATAGGGGGGAGTCTTATTATTCCCAGATTTGGAAGTGGAGGCCCCCCACTGCTTAGTTCTGTGTGTTCCCTGGGACTGAAACCTGGGGTTATTGCTGTGTCTGGGTTTGGCTTGAGAAGACCTGGAAGGGGCTGGAAAGGACCAATTCTTAGAGGGCCAGTGCCTACTAAATCTAGGAGGCTGAACTTGTAAAAAATCTTTAACAGTTTGTATAAATTTAGCTTTATCTTCCATCTTTTTAAGAATTTCCTCAGCCTTGTTGCCAAACAGGCAGTCCTGATTTAAAGGAGCATCCAACAATTTAGCTTTAACATGATCATGCAAAGATTGCTCCTTAAGCCAAGCATGCCTTCTGAGCACAGACCCAGTAACAGCAGCCCTGCAAGTGGCCACTAATGAATCAAAACTACATTGCAAAGTATATTTTCCAACTTGTTCAGCAGAATGCATTAAATCCTGTAATTCTTTATTTTCCACACAGCTGGGAATCAACATAATTTTCTGTTTAAGCAGTCCAATAACATGTTGCTGATACTTTAACATATGAAACTGGCAGTTTAAAGCCCTAATGGCCAAGGTTGCAGAAGTGTAAACCTTCTTACCCCCTCTATCCAGTGCCCTGGAGTCTCTATCAGAAGGGGTAGGATTTTTAGCAGTAGAAGCCTTAATGCCCTTGGGCCCCTGTGAAATAGTCTCTGGATCTGCAATAGGATTTTTATAAAGGAACTTGTGGGACTCAGGGACCCTGTAGTATCTGTTAGGTTTTCTGGGAGCAGGAGGCAGGGAATCAGGGGCCAAACTAGATTCCGAAAAAAGCATCATCAACAATGTCTAGTACAGGAGGAATAGCTAAAGGCCTATGCTGAGACAGGAGAAGGAAATCCCTAAGCCTCTTTTTTGAATCAGAAAAATCCTGGCTTTCCCAGTGGAAATGCTCCCTTAGAATATGTAAGGTTTCCCCAAAAGAAAAATCCTCAGGAGGGGAAGCAGAGGGAATGGAGTCCTCTGCATCAGAATCTTCATAGGTAGATAAGGGCAAATCCAGATCATTGGAAAATCAGAAAAAAAACAGAATCCTGATCAGAGGATTCATAATCAACTTCAGTCCTAGGCCTCTTGGGGGGGGGGGGGGGTTGGCTACCCCTAATTAGAGTTATTAGATCTTCAGCCATTCTTATCATTTGTTTTTTAGGCATTGTGGCCTGCCTGGGCATCATTTTTTTAGGCATGGATCGAGATTTAGGCCTAAGTAAAGAAGGAGGTGTCGGTTTAATATACAAGTCTGTAGGCCTGAATACACCCTCAGAAGCTGGTGCCTGCACAGCGGCTCCAGACCCATCCAAGGTAGAGACACCTGTGGGTTCCATAACTGAAGCATCTCGCGGCATACCGGACTCCAAATGGGTCTCAGTAGAGGCTGCGAATCAGACATAGTGGGTATCCGGGGCTACGAAAGCACCTCACTGAGTACTGGAGAACTGGCAACTGGCTTAGGAGAAGCGTCGTCGGCAGTTTTGTACCTCGACAGCCTGTCTCTGTCTTTACCTTTGCGTTTTTTTGGAATCCCGGTAGTCGGATGGCTAACAGACGACATTTCTGGATAATTAAACCAAGAACCGAAATATTTAGAGGCGAAAATATACCGACGATGGATAGTGCGCTGATTAAATAAAGCACAAAACCGACAGCAAGGTACATCATGGTCAGGGCCTAGGCAAGGAATACAGTACAAATGAAGATCTTTATGAGGTATTTGCTTTCCACAAGTAATCCAATTATTAACTTTTACTGACATCGAAAAGGAGCAAGAAAAAGTTTCCTCAATGGGGTACTTAGCTTTAGTTGAAGACTTCGGTTCTGAAACTCGAAAACGAAAATTTGAGGAGTCGGCCGACTGGCACTTGCGAACTGCTTCTGCTTCGGGTACCGCATGGCAAGAAAGACTGATGTAATGACGTTGGCTGCATGTTTTATACCCCTGACGACCTGATGTCATGGAAGAAGGGACAGCAACCGACGCAGGACCCAAGACTTTGTTAATCAGGCCGACTGAGGGCTACCTGCAAGCAGATAACCCAAATGTAATCACTGCAACAGTGAAACATGAAGAACATCAGATTTAAATAATTATCAAATAATAGGACATTTGTCCCAACATTACAGTGGAGTCATCACGTACCAGTTGAGGTGGGTATTTAGTGTATTGTAGGAGATATGGTTGGGGGAGAGAAAGATGTCAATTAACAACTAGTATATTCCTGTAGTTCGCATTACTTTCCTAGTCAGTGCTGTTATCTGTACCTTACAAGTATTACTACACTACCCTATTGCCTTAGTTTGGACAGCTGTCGACATCTATATACATGAACTGGTTTTACCTGTAGTATACACCTCTCACCTGGTATACCTGTGGAGGAATTGTTTGTTAACACTAACAGTTTCTACACATACTTCCAGATTCCAGGTTGATGTTATGCACACACTTGTCCATCTCTTTTTGCATAGACTCTGGCCATGTCTTGACCACATGCAGGTGAACCAGGACATATGTAGACTATTGCCCCCTTCAACCTTTAGTGACTTACAACACTCTTATACAGGATTTCCTAGATAGTTATATTATGTAGCACAGTGTGGGTGACAGTGATCAGTGACACCTTATTTTTCAGAGCAACTGCAACACTCACAATGCCATACAATACCACAGTAAACAGTACCAGTACAGGGTATCAAGCTTTTATTTCTAGGCACAATGTTTGTTAGTCCTACTTGAATGTTGCCACACAAAGTACCAGATTTCACATTAGTATCATGCACATACATCTCACTCTGTTACTGCACACACACTAATCACAGCTTGACATCTTGGGGGTGTAGATGGGACATACATGGCTTATTACTCTCATAACATTTTGGGGAGCTGCTAGTGTGACAGGTTTGTTCTTATAGATGTGTGTCAATCAGTTGTATTTCCTGTTTGCTGCCTAAACATCTGGGATCATCCCACTGATTTTCCAGGGGGACAGGGTGACAGGCAGCAGATATGGGACAATATACTGGACATTCTGGACTTATCTGTGCAGTTGTGGGGTATGATTCTGTATGCAGACTACTACCACTCCTGGGATTCGAACCATGGCTGTGTGTGCTAGAAATACAACAGTTCACATCTCAGTTGTGTATGCTATTCAGATTTTGTTGTCTGTCTTTTCACTGTTTTCTGTATGCAGCCTACTTTCACTCCCAGGATTCAGACCATGGCTGTGTCTGCAAAAACTAAAACACTGTCCATCACAGTTGTGTGTGCTATATAAATATTGCTGTATATCTCTTATATGATTTCTGTCTTATACTTTCTCCTGTGGTTTTACATTCTGACCTTGGATTTCCTAGACAGTTATATTATGTAGCACAGTGTGGGCGACAGTGATGAGTAATACCTTATTACTCAGAGCTACTGCAACACTCACAATGCCATACAATACCACAGTAAACAGTACCAGTACAGGGTATCAAGTTTTTATTTCTAGGCACAATGTTTGTTAGTACTACCTGAATGTTGCCACACAAAGTACCAGATTTCACATTAATATTATGCACATACATCTCACTCTGTTACTGCACACACACTGACCACAGCAACTTGGGGGTGAAGATGGGACATACATGGCTTATTACTCAAATAACATTTTAGGGAGCTGCTAGTGTGACAGGTTTGTTCTCATAGATGTGTGTCAATCAGTTGTATTTCCTGTTTGCTGCCTAAACATCTGGGATCATCCCACTGATTTTCCAGGGGGACAGGGTGACAGCCAGCAGATATGGGATGATATACTGGACATTCTGGACATATCTGTACAGTTGTGGGGTATGATTCTGTATGCAGACTACTACCACTCCCAGGATTCAAGCCATGGCTGTGTGTGCTAGAAATACAACAGTTCACATCTCAGTTGTGTATGCTATTTGGATTTTGTTGTCTGTCTTTTCACTGTTTTCTATCTCTCTCTCAGTTGTACTAAATGACCTCTGGGGATTACACCAGTCATATACAGACATTCCTGCACATTCTATTTATGTTGCACAGTGTGGGTAACAGTGCTTAATACAACAGTACTATTAAGTGATTGCAAAACTACATTACCATATGATACCAGAGTATACACATGCAGTCCAGCAGTTAGACCTTTATTGTTAGGCTATTATCCTTTTATTTACATAAGAAACTCTTCCTGCCATATTCTCTGGTGTATGCAGTACTTGCCTTAAACAATACAGGTTTTATACTGGCAATTAACTTACTAATATTTTTAGATTTATTTCCTATGACAGCACATGCAAGAGTATTACTAACCTGCCTCGTGTCGCAACCTCTCCAGGCAACATCCATGGGCCTTCTGGTTCGCGGCCCACTCACTTGCTGCTGTGAAGGACATAAGAGGAATATTTAGCCATACCTATCCATAATATACATGAGCTGGCAATTATTAAACAGGTAGTGGGGTGATACACACAGCTGGGACAACCCCTGCCATCCTAGCCTCTTGGATCCAGTGATCCAAGAGATCCCCCTTTTGCCGCTTCAGGTCGGCATAGTAATGCCTGACCTGCTCACCAGTTCGGCATATGCCAGTGGCACTGGTGAGGTCATGGGTGAGACAGTCCCAGACATCTGCTTATATTGGGAACCCTGGTACTGGCCCTGCAGCAGTCTCTGCTCATGGTCTTTGACAAGGAGTCCTGCCATGACTCTGCACTCCTGGATGCCCCAGCACTGTACCCGAAAGGGCACTCCCTCTCCCCTTTCTGACATGGTGCCTGCAAGGGGAAGCTACAACCAGTTATGAGATGTATTCCTGCCTGTTGGGTTTAAGTAGGGCCAAATTCCCACACTTTGCCATGATTGGATGGTTTTGAAAAGGCTAAGCTATGGGCAAACCTGCTTACCTACAGTTGGCATTGTTTAAAGGGGGTATACCACTGGGCAAATTGAGTTATCTGGCCTACTCATTGCTTACACCTACTAAGCTGGCCTGTGCAATGCTTAGCATTGCTTAATATTTACTTTGCATTATATTTGCTTTTTAGCATTGAGTTATTTATTCATTACATCTTATATATACATCTGGTATCCATGATTCATGTGCACGTACACTGTATGGGGCCCTTGTGTTTAATAGGGGATTTCAACACTCCATTACAATTACACCTCACATCTGGGCTTACTTCTGTACTCCAGTTCACATATTTATGTTATGTAGTAGGTTGTAGAACATATGACTGTATACTGATTCCTTTTACATGTTCAGTCTGAGTTTACTATAGTGAGGATTTGTTTGGTGATACCTCATTCTTATGTACTGCTGTGATGGCTTGGTGGTTAACGACTATGACTATAGTGTATAGGCAAACTCAAACAATAAAAATGTGGAACAAGCGATAAGGTGGAGAGAGCAACACCAAAGCAACAGCAAAAAAAGAAAATAGTCTCTCCACACCGTCAAGCCAAATAAAATTTATTAAAAAATGACAAAGCTTTCGGATATAAAAACATCCTTCCTCAGTGTTTTACACAAAAGAAAAGTTAAAAAACAACATTTATACTAATAGCACATGACACAGCCATTAATTGATTAAGGTGAACACCCAGGTCTTAAAGATACAGAAACAATGATAAAAGAGATAAGAAGTATATACATATCTTTCTCTAATTTTTTTCTAATTTTACTTTTATTTTTTAGAATAGGTTTTAGTGTAACTTGTTTATTTAAGCCCGGGTCTTTATCTGTTTCAAGCCCCACTATCCATTCATATTCTTTCATGTCCACATAATTCCACGTCTAATACCTGGGTATACAGTAGATATGACCCTAAAGTCAAATTCATGAGCAGCACCTATTGCAGAAATATGGCAAGCCAGTGAGTTAGTAGGTATATTCCTACGAATCTCCGATCTTTGCTCAATAATTCTATCCCTCAGGCACCTGACTGATTTTCCCACATAAAATCCTGAACATTTCTTACATGTGGCAAGATATATAATACCAGTGCTATTACACGTCGCTGTACAGTGAAAAATGAATCTCCTGCCACTCATAGGATGTATAAATTCTGGGCACTGATTAATACTCACACAACATGAACAATTGTAACATGGAAAAATGCTTTTTTTCTTAAACTCAATTCCTTGTGTATTACTCAAAGAAAAATCTTTGTAACATAAAAGTTGTTTCAAATTATTACAAACATAGGTTGATTGTTCAGACATACTGTATCAAGGTTATGTTAATGGGGCGATTAATATGGTGAAACCACTGGCATGGCATAAAGGACTTATCATTGTCAAAACCTAAAAGCTCTAGGATGGCTAGAATTTCCTATACGTCTGCAGTTCAGCCAGCTTATAGTAGTGCACAAAGTCCTCCACCAACCTGAAAACACCCCTGCCCCTAAAAACATTATCAGCCACCATAGTGCCCTCAGGCCACTACGCTCATCTAATAAACTAATGGTACTGACCCAAAAACCCAACAACTCTGCAGGAGATGCTCTATTTGCCAACTCAATTGGTAAAACTTGGAATCTACTTCCTGATAACCTTACCAAGGAAACTTCACTACCCCTATTTAAAAAAGGCCTCAAAAATGACTTCAAATCACACTGGCTCTGCCCTTGCTCAAATCCTAATTAATAACTCCACTAAAATAAGTATTAATTCCCATCTGATGTTTAGCAATCTACCCATGCCTCATTACATATATATGTCTGTACATATTGAAAGATGTTATCTGCTTGTACCCTATGCTAATATTTTGATATGTTTATTGTGTTTAAAATTTAGTTATGTATTTACTGTCTCTGTACTGTTTTGTTACGTGGAGCTTTTCTCCCCGGGCCTCTGCTGAAAATGGACATGTATCCAGTCGGACTATCCAGGTCAACAAATGTAAAATAAATAAATAACAATAGTCAGGTACCTACTATATATGACATAGACTACTGCATAACTAAAGAGGTCACCAGAAAAAATAACCACACAACAATAAGAAATGCAGAGTAATTTCTTCAGCATCTTCAATAGCCAAGGAACATAAGTGCCCTGAACCATAGGTTCACAACTGTTTACTGGGCTAATGACCACTAGGGCCTTTATAAGCCTAGCCATGCAACCCTAATGTATTCCATGAGTCACTGTGCTTTAGAGGTTATTCTAAAAGGTGTATGTTAGCTAGGGTATGATTTAATGGTTGCTTCTGTGTGTCAGAGACACAGGTGCCAGGCCTAGGATGAATTATCAATTTCCCATCCAACTGCCTAGCTTACGCTTGAATAGGGTTAGGGAAGGCTTCTGCTTCACATGGATGGTGTAGATCAATGTGTGTGTGTACATCTTTAAGAAACTATCTATTGGCTTGCACAAGTGTATAAATACAGAGCACGTGCGAACTTGACTGCCATTTTGTAGTAAACTGTTGAGATGTAAGCATGTATGACTATAAGGTCTGTCTGTCTATCAGTTTGTTTATATTTTATGATGCTGCCATTCATCCTGATGTGTTTCTACGTAATTAAGCATCTAAACGAACTAACCCACCTTTTCATCATCTATACTTAGAGGGACAAACAACATGGCATCAGAAGAGGCATGGCTAAAATGACTTGTTGCCACAAAGACTTCCAGTTTCTCCAATCTGAATCCGAGAGGCATCTAGTTAGTGTTGGAGGAATAAACAGGAGTAGATGATCCTTACTGCATATATAATTTGCAAAACAGATCAGAAACAAATTTCAGATGTTAAAACTTGCTCAAATAATCTTATTTGCAAAATATAAAATGAAGCATAAAGAACCCTCTAAACAATATTTAAATAAATCGAAATGTCTGATATTGATAGAAATATTCGAGTTACTACAGAGAATGTTAGAAATAAAGTCTGAATTGCATAAAACAAATAAAATGAATAAAATAAGAGGAAACAACCGCATTTTCACTCAGCAAGTATTTTTCATATTAATTAAATATATCCGAGTTATCAGAAGTGAATAAAGTGTTTACATGTTTGTGCAGTATTACAATACATTTATTTCACAAAATGAAGCCATTTCGGAGCATATTTTGCAAATTACAGTGGTTTGAAGAGTTTATTGTGCATTTGAATGTTATTACAACATGCTGAGAGAACTTGTTAGTACATAATTACAAGGGCCACATTTTCAGTGAGTTTGTACATACTTTGTTGGCATGGCAGATAGATTTCAAAAACCAGGTCCACTTGTGTTTGATACTAATACAGCAGAGAACTGGATAGTGTTTGAGCAAGAGTACGATATTTTCATACAGGCTGCATTTTCTGATAAAGACAACTGTACAAAGACATTCATCCTGCTTAATTTAGCTGGGTCAGAAGCAGGGTTGATAAATTTCCAACCAGCCAGGTAGGGACAAAAAAAAAAAAAAGTCTTTCACGGCAAGTGAAAACCAAAAAAAAAAAAAAAAAGGTCTTTAATGCGGGACAGAGTTCCACTAAACACAGAGCTTCTAGTGTTTAATGCATTGCAGTTCCGCATTCAACACAAGTAGCTCTGTGTTTAGCGATTTTTGATTGGCCCGTATTACGGCATACGGGCCAATCAAAAATCGCTAAACACAGAGCTTCTCGTGTTTAATGCGGAACATTGCAGGGCGGGACTCGGGATCAGGCTGCTGATCTCGGGACAGTCCCGCCCAAATAGGGACATCTGGAAACCCTGGTCAGAAGCCACTGAAAGGGAGAGTTCATTTGTGTATGCACCTGCTGTCTTTGCAGGAGGGAGGAAACCATCATATTGTTGTACCGGCTGAAGCAAGGGAGGACCCTGAGTGCTTAAAATGTAAATTTAGAGAAATGTGTAACCCCCAGACAAACGTTACAATGGAAAGGCATTTATTTTACACAAGGGATCAAAAGCCTGGTGAAACTTTTGTTACATATATAACTGATTCGAGAAACAAGGTTAAAATGTGCAAATCTGGTGATTTAAGGGATGAGTTGATAATAGACAGACTTGTGTGTGGTATTAGAGATGATGCTGTAAAAATATTTTGCTTTGTGACAGTGATTTAACTTTGAAAAAGGCCATTGAGATTATGCTTACAAATGAGAAAGGCATGTTTCTAGTAACTTCTAATGTTCATGTTGATAGTATACAGCACATAGTTAAAAGAAACAGGCCCAAGCACATGGCAGCAACTCTAGCCCCTGCAGCACTCACTGGTAAACGCCAGAGCTTTCTAGCAAGTTCCAGAGTTTACACAGTCTCAGTGAAGCATAAGAGTGAGTCAGCAAACTCAAAGCATTGGCCCCAACCCAGTTTCATTGCCAACTGTCATAATTGTGGTAGCAATCATGAATGTAAAAGGGAAAAATGCTTATCTTTTGGTTAACAACGCCACAAATGTAATAAATGGAACAATTTTCAAAAGGTTTTGTAAATCAAAAGGCACACATTCTTTTATTAAAAGGGAACATTCCAAGAAATGAGTTGATCAGTTAGAAAGCTGTGACCCTACTTTTTATGTTGATGGTGTGCCAGTGCTTAGTGAAACAGTCAATGCAGTAGATTTGTGGGCAAAGAATGAAGTAATTTGTACTGTTCCGATAAATGGCAAAGTGGCACAAACTCAAACTGCAATGTTATGTCAGCAGAAACATTTGCTAGAGTATGTGATGGTGAAAGGCTTGATTTGCCAAAATGTGCAAAACTTGTTGATTATGGTGGTGAAGAGATTCAAACCAAAGGTTCAGTAATGCTTTCATGTCACTCTACTGGGAGAAGCTACGACTTGTCATTTTATGTGGTCAAGAGGCATGTCCAGTCATTATTAGGGATCAAAGACAGTTTGAAAATGGAACTGCTTTCATTTAACAAGAAAGTCCACCATGTTAGCTTAAAAGACCACTTTTCTAATTTTGTCCAGTTTATTTTCTATACCTATGCTGATCTTTTCGAAGACAAACTAGGCAAGCTTTCAGTTGTGTACTCCATGAAGTTAAACCCAGATGTCAGTCCAGTTATCAGGCCAGCTCGAAAAGTTTCAATAGCTATGCAGAACAGATTTCTGAGAATGTCATTTGGAATAAATTCTGCAAGTAAAGTCTTTCAGCATGCAATGGATCAAATTTTTTTTCTGGGTATCCTTGTGCTATTATAGTAGATGACATACTAGTAGGAGGTAATGGTGAACCTGAGCATGACAGAAAACTCAGAAAAGTCCTGGAAAGAGCACATCAAGTGAATCTTAAGCCCAAGCCACAGAACTGCAAATTCAGGCTATGAGTAGTCACTTATGTTGGTCATTTATTTACCATTTCAGGCTTATGACCTTCTAAGCAAACAGCCATTCTCGAGATGCCAGCTCCAGACAATGCTTAAGACCTACAACATTTTCTTGGCATGGTTAACTACCTAGGCAAGTTTATTCCAGACATGAGTCAAATATCAGCACCACTCAGAGAGCCAGCACATAAAGATGTATCCTGGTCATGGTTAGAACAATATCAAAGAGCATTTGATGTGCTGAAACAGAGAATTACCAGCCCACCACCTCTCAGATACTGTAACATCCGCAAGCTAGTTACTCTTTTATGTGATGCTTCAAAATTTGGTCTAGGTGCAGTAATTTTTCAAGAGGGTCAACCTGTTGCCTGTGCATTCAGAACCCTTATCCGAACTGAAATGCCATATGTTCAGATAGAGAAAGAGCTCTTGGCAATTGTGTTTGCATGCTCAAAGTTCCATGATTATATTTATGGTAAACCCATCCAGATTGAAACAGATCACCAA
This sequence comes from Protopterus annectens, assembly GCF_019279795.1. Classification (NCBI taxonomy): domain Eukaryota; kingdom Metazoa; phylum Chordata; order Ceratodontiformes; family Protopteridae; genus Protopterus; species Protopterus annectens. Next base: position 627,165,562 of record NC_056745.1, on the reverse strand, counting down.
CCTCTAGTCACTATTTTGAGAAAGCCTATGCATACAGCTCCAGCCATATTGCAATGCATGATGTTGAGATTGCAAAAGTACCATTTCAATCTTGTCTACAAGAAAGGCAAACTTATTTACCTTGCAGATACATTATCCAGATCGTCCAGAAATACCACTGAACAGCATGAGAATGAGCAATTTGATTTTGAAGTCATGGAAGTGAGAAATTTTTCTTCCACACGTCTTGAAGAGCTTAGAGATCATATAGCCACAGATTCAGTTTTACAGAAACTCAACCACTTTATCAAACAAGAATGGCAGTCAAAGCAATCTAGTTTACCTCAAGAAGTGCAACCTTATTTTCCATACAGAGGTGAGATTTTGTCTGACAATGGTATTATCATGAAAGGTCCTAAAGTAATTGTTCCAAAGTCTTTGCAACAAGAGTACTTTACTATCTTGCATCATGGTCACCCAGGAGCAGACTCTACCAAAAAGAAGGGTGAGAGGACTAGTAATTTGGCCTTCTATGTCACAAGATATTGAGACAGTACTTTCATCTTGTTCTGCATGTAACAGTACTAAGTCGCATCAACAGAAGGAACCACTTCAGTTAACCAGATTCCTAAATTACCTTGGCCGACAGCAGCCACCAACATTTTCGAATGGACTAGTCAACATTATTTGGTGTTAGTAGACTCTTATTCTAATTGGTTCGAGGTTGACCTACTTCCTAATCTAGCATCCAGTACTCTCATTACTAAGATGAAGCATCATTTTGCAGTCCATGGTAGTCTGCACAAAGTTATTTCTGGCAATGGCACACAATTTACAAGCCAACAGTTCAAAAGATTTGCCGAAAAGTGGGACTTTACTCATGTTACGAGTAGCACAAAGTATCTGCAGTCAAATGGTTTGGCAGAATGTGCAGTTCAAAGTGCAAAACAGTTACTAGTGAAGTCAAAATGAGACAATAGTGATGTTTTCCTGAATCTCTTAAATCTCAGAAATATTCCTCATGATAAACATATTGGTTCACCTGCTCAGAGACTTCTATCAAGACAAACCAGAACCACTTTATCAATCAGTAGTCAATTGTTGTTTCCATGTGTCAAAAACAACAGGTCAGGGAAAGGGAAAACAAATTCTATGTAGGGAAAACAGATAGGGCATTTTGTGACAGAATAAAAGAGCATATCTACCATATTATCAAAGGCAGTGTTTCTAATGCACTTGCCAAACATGTTAGTGAAACAGATAATTCTCACGTTTTTAAATTCAGAGCAATAGGTAGAGTTTATGAAAACATCAGAGGTGGAGATACCAGAAATTGCACTGAACAGATGGATAGTTCGTTTGACAGGGAACAGTGGTCATGGTTTAAATGACAAAGTCCCACTCAAACCTATGTTAAAAGCAAGACCACCGTTCAGATAATATAATTTTAGGTTTTAGATTTTGATAGAATGTTTTGGAATTTTTATATGTATATATTTTTATTTATATATATATTTGTATTTTATTATTGTGACTCTAAATGTGTTTTAAGCAGCTTTTGCATGCATAAAATGTGAAATAATGGTCCTGTTTCTTTAATAACAATGACCTTTTACTGACTGGATAATTAGCAATAGCCTCTTATATTTAAATGGTAAAATAATCAGTCTGGAACTATATCTGAAGAAGCAGTATCTCTGCAAAAGTGCTTGTGTCTGTTTATGGTATAAAGAAAGTTTTTAGTCTACATACTGGATTGCCTGGCCATTTCTGAGTCAACTTTGTTTTTTGGAGACTACAGTTTTTACAATTTTCAACTTGGGACTTTGTTATTGCTGGTATTTACCTTATTTTTTCACTTTAACCATTATGCCAACATCCCAAAGACATTAAAATTTAACATTATTTTGTCCATGGTACACCTATAATCAAAGTGTGGAATATCCATGCTAAAATCATAAAAAATAAAAACTTGATCTATATCAACTCTAGTCACAAGTGTTAAAGTCGATCAAATTTATACCTTTGCTAAATGGCATAAACAGTAGAGGTACAACACGGTATCTTTTTAAAGTTATTAGGCACTAATGTAAGAAGCCATTTCCTTCAAAATAAAACTGAAACTAGACTTTATGTATGTTATGCTAGTATTGTAAAGGGGGAAAGAAGTGATTTTACTGGAGGATATGAATGATGATTGGTTGTGCAACATGGAGAGGGGTCTAATATAGACAAGGATGGGGTATCTGGGACTGGGGTAGGGTAAGGAAGTGGAAGGGGTTCACTTACTTTGATAAACTATCAGTTGGAGGAAAAGTGATACCAAGTAATTTTAGTAAAAATGGTTGGATGTATTGTGATATATGTGAGAAAGTAGTACAGCAGGTTTCCTCAGTCAGAGCTAGAAGTTAAACCACCCAGAAGAGAGGAGGAAAAGGGGACAAAAAGTATGGGACAAGAGTAAAGAAAGAGGGATGTAGGTAGTTTTGTATTTGGTTTTGTGTCCATAAAACTTCGGAAGGTACTAGAGATTTAAAGTGCCTATAAATATGAAACAGACAATAGATAAGACGTGGCTGGGACCTCCAGTGCAGTGCTTCCCCAGGCTTCTACAGTTGCATTTACTGAAGTTTTTGCTTATACAAATTTCACAATTATAGGAAAATAATCTCTCAGCAGAGCTTGTTCTGTGCAAGGACTGAAAGTGGTTATGGTGCAGGTGCAGCAGTCTGCTTCTAGGGGAATACAATTATGGCAGAATAATGCATGGTCCAAGAAAAGTCTGCAGGTTTAAAGCACTATATAAAGAAGAATTTAATTTGAGTATAATTTAACAATATTTAGTGAGCAATATCTAATAATCATAATAATGCCCATATGTTAATCAGGTAAGCCTACGGGATACACAGACCCTTTTTAGGAGTGACCTAGAGCAATGTCTGGTTGAGGAACTTGCTCAAAGTCACACAGGAGGTAAATGAGGGCTGAGGGAATCAAACCATGTACCATGTGAACTAGATGGCAACTTTCTCTGTGCCAACTGCCATGACATGAGAAAACACAGTTGTGTAAGAAAAGTTACCATAACAGTAGATGTTCGAATGTCTACTGCTGCAGTAGCTTTAGCTATATGGGTTATATTCTGCACAGGATATAATAGCTAGCCAGCTTTCAAAGCTTCCACATGCTCAAACTATGAGTCAGCTTGAGCTGAGCTGACTAAAAAGACATATTTGTGCACCAAGGCCATCAGAGCTTTCATGCCAACAGAGACAGGGAGACTGATCTCTGAAAGAACAAAGGTAAGAAAAACAAAAAATAAACAGACTAAAAAACAAGGTGGATGGAAGAAAGGACTGGCTACTACAGCAGTGATCATTTAAACATCTATTTCTATAGTAAGCTTACCTACTATATTCATCATACTGATCACTGCTGAAGTAGCCTTGGGTATATTAGTACATTACACCAGATTACATTTGGGAAGTGGGAGGAAAAGAGTCCAGAAGCCCCTGAAGAATGGTCCTAGCAAAGCCTGATCTAGACCTAGAGAAGGAATCAAGCTTAAAATGCTTTGTAAAAGTATGTATTGAGAACCACATTGCAGCTTCTGCAATACTTCTAGAATCCAACCTTTTTCAAAAAGCCATAGATGAGGCTAAGGCATTGTTAGAATCGGCCTTGACCCTGCCTGAAATAGTTTTTTTGCAGTCAGAATAACAATATGTAATAGCCTGAGATAACCATTTGGAAGTAGTCTGCTTTGGCACAGATTACCACTTCTTAGCTTCACAAGAAATGAAAAACTGATACACAGATCTGTGGATATCCAAGGTATGGCGTATCCTGTCTTCGTCATTTTTTAGGTTCAGGAAAGAAAATAGGGAGATAGATAGTTTGGCTTAAAGTAAATGTGGATACCACTTTAGCTATAAAAGAAGGATCATATCTCAAAGAAACCATATCTTTGTGGAAAATGAGATAGGACTGACTCACCATAAGAGCTCACAACTCTTCTTACACAGGTGAGAGCAATCAGTAAAACTGCTTTTCATTATAAGAACTTCAATCTCCCAGGTTAGCTTCAAATGGAGCAAGTGGTAGATTCTCTAACACAAAATTAAGATCCCAAGGAGGAACCTCCAGTTTTCTTGTATGCCTGTTATGCAAAACCTCTTTCAAAAACATTTTGACATGAGAATGCATTGAAAGAGGAGGATCCAAGAGCAGACATGCTGGAATGGCCGATAAATGTACCTTGACAGAGATAGACACTTGGACCACACCACATGGAACACACAGCCGTCCAGAACATACACCAGCATTGCCTTCACATAAAAACACAAACCACACACCCACCTTCACGTAGGCTCTCAATAAAAATCTACCCAAACAGCAGAGACCTCCAAGGCAGTAACGCACTCGACCACCACAACACAGCACTAATCAAGAGACACAAAACTCTCCTAAACAGTGTGTCACTCAACCAAAGCCCCGAAGGCAAAACAGCATGCCCAACACACTAGTCATAGGTGACTCAATAGTGAGGCACACTGATGTCCCACTCACTAGGTTGAATAAGGAGTAAGTAATAGTCAGCTGCCTGTCAGGTGCCAGGATCCACCATATAACATACGCACGCAGGTCCCTCAACAACATGTACAAATATGATTCTGTCATTGTACATGTGGGTGTGAATGACCTGAGATATATCACCCTGGACTACATGAAATGAGACATGGAGGAGGTCTCGGATTATGTAGCCCAGGCAGGTATGATCTTAGCCATGAGCTGCTCCTACAATCACTCAGAATGATACCACAGTACAAACAGAAAATGACTGATTTCAACAATTGGCTAAGTTCCTGATGTCATTCTAAGGGGATCCAGAATCTGTCTGCCTGGGATGACATGACTGACAGATCTTAATGCTTTGCCAGAGATGGCCTACATCTGTCACCCCTGGGCTTCCGAATACTGGCCAAGGCTCTTGCCACCCCTATAGTGCCTTTCTTAGGTGGTGTTCCAAAGACCAAATTACCACAATAACAGCTACAAAAAATGCAACCTGAAGGTCATGCTGCTCAATGCTAGAAGTCTAAATTTCAAAATGTACTTGCTCAAAGCACTCCTTAAAATGGAAAACATTGACATTTGTGCTGTAACACAGACCTGGTTCAAAGCAGCAGAAAGCACCCCTGCACTACCAGGCTATAACTCATTCCACACCTTTCGGCCCCAGAACTTGGACTGAAGCTCCAAAGGTGGTGGTGTTTCCATATTCATAAAGGATGGGCACACCTCCGGACTGGTAAACTAACATAATAGCATCAGAGATATTTCAGGTGCAGCTAACATTGGGTAAGACAGTGATTCAGGTCATGGCCTGCTATAGGTCCCCACCCTTGTCCTAAGACTCGTAATCCATGAAGAATATTAGGATCCAACCTAACACTCTCATACTGGGCAACTTCAACTAACCTTCCATTAACTGGGAAAACTACTCATGTGCCCAATGTTTCCTGGAATTCATTAATTCCAATGCCCTGGACCAGCTCATTCTTACCCCCCACTAGAGATAGCAACATCTTTGACCTGGTCATTACTAACATGGATAGATCATGCTGCTTAACCTGGTTGACTTCTTTGAGTCAGTCACCAGAGCTGTGGATGAAGGCAAGGTGGTTCACACAGTCTACCTTGATCTGGTCAAGGCCTTTGATACCATTTGGCACTCAGGAACCATAGAAAAACTCACTAAACTAGGCATCAACCTCTATATCACTAGATGTGTTGCAAACTGCCTCACAGATAGAACCCAAAGTATGAAAGTAGCTAACTCCAAGTCAGACTGCCGACCAGTCATGAGTGGAGTCCCACAGGGTTCGGCACTGGGTCCTCTCCTGTTTGCTATCTACTTCTCTGAAGTCCAGGCCAACACAAAGGGACTTTGACTGACAAAGTTTGCAGACAATTGCAAGTTGGGAGCTATTATTGACTCCCTAGGTGATGTTCACATCCTACAGAAAGGCCTCACTGAGACCAACGACTGGTGCCAGAACCATGGCCTTAAGCTCAATGCCCAAAAATGTGTCATTGTCCCCTTTGGGATCTGGGAACACAGGTTGACAGCAACCTCTCTTTCAACCACCACATTGCCACTGTGGTCAGAAAGTCCTTCTATGTGGCACATCTCATTACCAGGGTTTTGCATCTAGGAAGAAAGAGGTTATTGTCTCCCTCTACTCTTCCCTCATTAGGCCACTCATCGAGTACAATGCGCCATTTGGCATGTACCTCCCTAGATACCTGCAACAACTGGAGAGGCCACAGAAGTACCTCACAAAGAGGACCCTAGGCCATAAATACTTGTCCTATATGGACAGACTCAAAAAACTTCAACTATTCTCTGTCGCATATCGCCTACTTAACACCTTTGCTTGACTTACAAAGCCATGTCTGATCCAGCTCTGTTAGAAATGCTACATCTAAAGAAATCCCAATCCCTCCGCACCACACACTCCAGAGACCTCATCCTCATTATCACAATCAACAGAACATGCTGGAGGGGATCAGGTTCATAACCCAGAGGCTGCCCATGCTATGAAATAGACTTCCCATACATGTCAAACAGAGTACCTCACTGGTCCTCTTCAAGAGAAATCTTGACGAGTGGATGGGAAATAGAAAATTCACCCTGGGATCACTCCAGTGGCTCTACTCAACAGAAGCAGTGGGAACTACTGTCGGGTGGCATGATGCCAGGGTAATCCTATGGGCTAGGCTTGTAAAGGCTCCAGGGCCATTAGCCTAGTACACACCCATGAACCTATAAGAAAGGCCATAGGATAGTAACTCACACAAATATTGTAAAACCAAACAACAGCTAGCTCTGAATGTCTCAATGGGTATTGGTTATGTTGTTGGCACCAACCAGGAAACCTTTTCCATTTACTAACACATGATTTTCTAGTAGCAGACTTTCTTGCCTCCACTAGTACCTGCTGCACATCCTCCATAAACAGGTGTTTAAAGGAAGTTAACAGTCTATTATTTAGGCAGTCAAATTAAGTTGATTGGGGTCAGGGTGCATCAAACACCCCTGTTTTTGAGTAAGTAGATCCAGTCTGTGCAAAAGACTATAGCAATTGCACCTGTCCATTTCCAAAAGAAGGAACAACCACAAATGTCTGAGCCAGAAGGGAGTCACAACAATGACCTTGGGGGATTCCTTCTGATTCTTCAGAAGAACTCATCAGTGGAAAGGGTAGAAAAGCATACAGGAACACTCCTGTCTAAGGAAAAGAAAATGCATCTGTCTTCAAGGTCTTCATGCATACAGCCTTAGTACACAATCTTGTCAGCTGACTGCTCAGAGGGAAGGCCATTAGGTATACTTGAGGAACTCCCCACAGATGGATCAAATCATGAAAAAAAAAACCTGATTTGGTTTCCATTTTTGAAGGTTTGCCCTTGTCCTGTTCAGGTTTTCTGCCACATAGTTTTACTCTGACAGAATGTAGGATGCCTGAAGAGAGACTGTGCTGCAAAACTAAATCCCAAGCTAACATGGCTAGTCATCAAAGTGGGTGTGACCTGGTCCCCCTTGATTATGGATATACCACATGACTGGTATTGCCAGTAACAACTAGAAAAAATGGTTATCACACCCTATTCACCCAGACTTCAGGCATTTTTTGTGCCTGGGTCACATTATCAATTTTCTGCCTTACCCTGTGTGTACTATCCACTGCACCAAGACTGTTCACAAAGTGTCTAGCTCCAGGGTATCCACATATTTCTATATTTAGATGATTTTCTTATCTTTGTAGAGTCTTTTTCAAAGTATCACAAATCTCTTGCTTTGGTGAGTGATTTCTTATACAAGGTGGGATTCCAAGAAAACATCAAAAGTCTTTTTTGACTACTTCACATAGGGTTGTTTTCTTGGGGTGTCAGTTAGATACCTGAGTTCAAAGAGCTTTTCTTACACAGGAATAATATAGATCTCTGTAGATTTATTTCTAGGGTTACTGTTAAGGAATACATCAGTATTTTGGGTCTTATGGTATCCATGATTCTCATGATACTCCTGACAAGACACATGAGCAAGATTCAATGGTATCTCAAGTCTGTTTGGTCCCAGCACTAACATCTTTTGTCCTTTCAAATCCCAGTGCTGGGGTTTGTCAGAAGAGAAATAATTTGGTGGAGACAGCAAATATCCTTTAATCCAGGTCTCTCCTTATCTCTTCTTATCCCAAAGCAGTCAGTCTCTATAGATGCTTTGGAGTTATCTTGGAGAGCAATGATGATTCAGAGATTTGAGTGCCAGCTCTTTTATATGTATGTGTTTGCATCTGTCCTTGGTATCTCACGCACCTTGCGCTTTTATTCCTTCTAAAACTGCTCTCTGAGTGGAAAACCTTAGAAACAGATCTGAATAAAGATCTATTTTTGTCCTGTGGAAGAAAAGCTCTTTGAACTGAGGTATCTAGCTGACACCCCAAGAATACAACCCTGTGTGAAGTTGTCAAAAAAGACTTTTGAAAGTTCTCTTGGAATTCTAGCTTCTTTAAGACATCTCCCATTCAAGCAAGAGATTTCTGATACTTCAAAAAAACTCTACAAAGATAAGCAAATCATATAAATACAGAAATTTGTGGATACCTTGGAGCTAAACATTTTGTGAACCCTCTTGGTGTAGTGGATAGTACAAAGGGCAAGGCAGAGCATTGATAATGTGACCCAGGCACTAAAAAAATGCCTGTTGTCTGGGAGAAAAGGGATGTCTTGATAAACATCTTTTAAATTTAGTGTTACTAAGAAACTTGATTGAGGAAGAAGAGGTAACAGGTTGTATAGTGACATCATTTTAAATTTGGGCACTATCACAAACATGTTTAGTAAAGAAAAATCCAGAACTGCCTCCAGGCATTTTCTTTCTTTCTTTGGCACTAAAAACATCCTTGAAAAACATCTTTTGCCCACCTGGGAAAGGAGGAACTTGTTCTACCACTACCTGAGACAGCATGTGATGAATAACATGTGGAACTAGGACAGTCTAGTCTGGAAGATGAGGAATTACCCCTGGAAAGAAAAGAATTTCATCTCACTGCCAACTGTAACCTTGATGAATGATCTTTAGAACCTATTTGTCTGAAACTACCTGTTGAAAAAAAGATTAAAGTGGAAATTCAGACTTATGGAAGGAAAATGGGGCTGCCGGGGGAGAGGGTGACAAAGTCCCTTAAATAGTCACTGTGCCTTTTTGGACTTTCCCTGGTTTGGGGAGGTTCCAGAATTGTTTTTGGAACCCCTTGCCATTGCTTGTTAAATGTCTATTTACTTGTTTTTGTTCAGACTGTTTATTTTGTTTTTTACCTAAACTGGGCGAGGGGTTAGAGAATACCTTAGAAAAATCTGAAAAGGAGGATGAAAAATCTTTGATCCCCTATGTCAACTTAGCCCTTTCGTTATACTTTTTGATTATCACTGTGGCAGTTCAGCCAAAATCTAAATCTCTATCCAGAGGAGAATTTAAACTCTCATTTTTAACATCATCTGGGAGGTTCTGAAAATGCAGCCAGGCAAACTTCTTCAAAATTGTACCGGTGGCCATGGCCCTGGAAGAAGTAACCACTGAGTCATGCACACACTGTAAGCAAAGAGCACTGACTTGTACAATAGAAGAAACTAAATTATTTAAAGCATATTTCTCCTCACAAGAAGAAACTGCAGATAAAACATCCCTCATACTTTCACAATTAATCAGAACAAATTTTAAAGCCTGTCTAATCAAAATTCTGAAAATGAAAAGTTGCAAACGCATACAATTTTTAGCATACTTAACAATAATCTTCCAATCCTTATCAGAAATAGTAAGATTGGAATTAATTATAGTTATGTGCTTAGCATAACTTGGGATCTGTGTTATCTGTAGTCACCATTCATCACACTAGGGTCTTGGATCCGATATCGGATCCAAGCCGGCAGACACAGACAACAGCTTAGCTCAAGCTCCTCCCATCCCACAATGCTCCACTACCCTCCAATCCCTCAGATTGAGTTTGCATAACGAAAGAAGACAGACCAAAGCACTAACAGCAAAACAGAACCGCCATAATCCAACCAATCTTCCAGGAAAGGGGCTGGAGGGTGGGACCGTGATGAATGTTGCCTTACAAACACAAGGTACAGGGTTTGAGTCTCACAAGGGATAATTGGCTAGGCTTAAAATGGCTCGCAAGGGCAGTTAGCCTAGTACTACTCTATGAACCTATGAACCTATGAATGGTGACTACAGATAACACAGATGCCAAGTTATGGTAAGTACATAACTATAAATCTGATGTTATCTAGTCACCATTCCTCACACTAGGGTCAGAGTCCCCAGCTACCTAAATCCTGGGAGGCCTGAAGGAAGGACATGCCGAAAAACCATGGAGCCAAAGGAAACCCTTCCTCTACAAACCAAATCCAACTTATAGTGTGGAATGAATGTGTGAGGTGAAGACCACGTTGCTGCTTCACAAATGTCATCTAAAGATTGACAATCTGCAAATGCAGTTGAGGTAGAAACTGCTCTGGTGGAGTTAGCCCTTACTGGTGCAGATAAAAGAATACCTTCTGAAGAATAAATGAAGGAAATATATTGCGAAATCCAGCGGGAGACAGTAACTTTCGAAATTCCTCTGCCCTTTCTATTCATAGAAAAGGCTACAAAACAACTGGTCTGAATGTCTAAACTCTTGAGTTCTATGTATATAAAAATGAAGCTGACGATGAACATCTAAGGAGTGCAAGATATAGTCCCCTTTATTGGTATAGTTAGGAAAAATTACTGGAAGATGAATGCATTGATTGAGATCCTGCCTTCGCCCAGAATGATACCACAGTATAAGGACAAAATGATTGACTTCAACAATTGGCTAAGCTTCTGGTGTCATTCAAAGGGGATCCAGTATTTGCCTGCCTGGGAAGACATGATCGACAAACCACAATGCTTTGCCAGAGATGGTCTGCACCTGTCACCCCTGGGAATCAGGTTACTGGCTAAAGCTCTTGCCACTCCTATAGTGCCTTTTTTAGGCAAGGTTCAAAGGATAAAACCACCACCGTAACAGATAGAAGCAGGAAAAATCTGAAGGTAATGCTACTCAATGCTAGAAGTCTAAACCTCAAAATGCACTCTCTTGAGGCACTCCTAAAAATGGAGAACATCGATATCTGTGCAGTAACTGAGACCTGGTTCAAGACTCCAGAGGGCACCCCTGCAATACCAGGCTACAATTCTTACCACACTTTTCGGCCACAAAACCAGGACCGAAACACTAAAGGTGGAGGAGTGTCCATATTCACCAAGGAAATTCAAACCTCCAGACTAGTTGCCCAACACAATGCATCTGAAATTCTCCAGGTGCAACTAACACTAGGTAAGACTGCAATCCAAACTGTAGCTTGCTACAGATCCCCAATCATGCCCCAAGATTCTCACTACACCTTTCTAAACATACTGGAAAATATTAAGATACAACCAAACACCCTAATACTGGGTGATTTAAACTACCCTGCCATTAATTGGGAAAACTACTCAGGTACCAACTCCTTCTCCCAACGGTTCTTGGAATTCATAAATTCCAATGCCCTGGATCAACTAATCCATTGTCCCACCAGGGGCTCCAATATCCTAGACCTGGTCATTACCAACATGGGAGATACATGCTCCACACCAGTGGTCACCCCCCTCATTGGTCAGATCTGACCATAAGAAAATCACCCTTGACATCCACATCCCACCCCCACCCCCCAGTAAGGAAACCTCCTTAAAAAACTTCTCCAAAGCTAACTTCAAGTTACTGAAGTCAGAAGTGACAAACTTCACAACACCCACGCAGATAGGATCTGGAAGTTTGACTGCAGAATCCTACACTAAGGCACTGTATGAGCACATCCACTCGTGCATGGATCGTGCCATCCCAAACAGAACCAAAATGCTCTTCTCCAAAAAAAGGAAGCCAATCTGGTGGTCCCCTGCTATAAACAAACTATACAACAGAAGGAAGAAACTCTTTCAAAAAAGAGGAAAGTCCCAGGATGCAAAAAACTCCCTCACCAGCCTCAGTAAGAAGCTGAGATCCCTCATAAAATCCTCAAAAGCTAGTTACGAAAATAAAACTGCCAAAGATTCCAAAGACAACCACAAGGCATTCTATAGTTATGTCAAGAATCTAAATGGCAATGCTCAGATCTGCTCTGAGTTACAACAGAATGGCATTAAATATACTGATCCCAAGGATATTGCCAATATCCTGGCAGATCGATTTAGTGCCAACTTCACCCCATTCTCACCCCCTAAAGGGCCCATCTCAATACCAAACAATTGCCATATTCCGATAATCATGGCTATACAGGTAGAAACCGCACTCGCCAAAGCTAAGAATACAGCATCCATGGGACCAGATGACATCCCAGGCTGTGTGCTACATGAACTACAAAATGCGTGTCATGTTTAATCATAGCCTCACCTCAGGCTTCATGCCCACTGAGTGGCGCACAGCTACAGTTATCCCACTCCACAAGGGAGGATCCACCTTGGATCCCGGGAACTACCGTCCCATCAGTCTGACAAGCCTGATTTGCAAGGGCATGGAACGCATTATCATGGAACTTATAAACAAAGACATTGGCAACCTTCAAACACTGGATCCCACCCAGTTTGGGTTTGTGAAGAGCCGATCTTGTCTCCTGAATCTGATTGACTGAATCAGTCTCCAGAGCTGTGGATGAGGGTAAGGCAGTCCACACAGCCTATCTGGACCTCGCCAAGGCCTTTGACACCATCCCCCACTCTGGAATCATAGATAAACTTACTAAGCTGGACATAAATCCCTACGTCACTCGATGGGTTGCTAACTGGCTTACTGACAGAACCCAGACAGTAAAAGTAGCGCACTCCAAATCCAGCTCCAGACAAGTGACAAGTGGAGTACCTCAGGGTTCAGTCCTGGGACCACTCTTGTTTGGCATCTACTTCGCTGAAGTACAGGCCAACACTAAGGGACTCTGGCTAACAAAGTTTGCAGATGACTGCAAACTGGGAGCCATTATTGAATCCCCAAATGATGTGGATATTCTACAAAAGGGCCTTACAGAAACAGATGCCTGGTGCCAGCGCCATGGGCTCAAGCTTAATGCCAAGAAATGTATAGTTATCCCCTTTGGAATAAAACATGTGCCCATGAATTACCACATAGGTGGGAGGACACTAAACATCGAAAGTGTGATGAGAGACTTAGGGACACAGGTGGACAGCGGTCTCAGTTTTGATAACCACATTGCCACAACAGTCAGGAAATCCTTCTATGTGGCACACCTCATCACTAAGGGCTTTTCATCCAGAAAAAAGGAGGTCATTGTCCCACTGTACTCATCCCTCATTAGACACATTATAGAGTATAATGTCCCATTTGGTATGTACCTCACAAGACATCTGCAACAGCTGGAAAGACCACAGAAATACCTCACTAAAAGAATCACAGGCCTAAAGCAGATGCCATATACTGACCGTCTAAAAAACATCAGCTATACTCCGTGGCATATCGTCTACTCAGAGGCGATCTCTGCTTAACATACAAGGCCATGTCAAACCTTGAGCTGTTGGACATGCTCCACTTAAAGAAATCCCAATCCCTCAGAGTCACACGCTCCAGGGATCTAAACCTTGTCATCACAATGAACAAAACATGCTGGAGGGATAGATTCCTGACCCAGAGACTCCCCATACTCTGGAATAGACTACCCATACATATCAAGCAGAGCGCTTCATTGGCCCTCTTCAAAAGGAACCTTGATGATTGGATGGGAGATAGGAAATTCACCCCAGGGATCATGTCAGTCGCCCTGCTAGACAGGGGCCTGGAGAAGTAAATATTGTGGGAAGAAATATCCAGGGAATTGTTATGGCTAGGCTTGCATAGACCCTAGGGCCGATAGCCTCATACCAACCTATGAACCTATAAGATTCATTGTTGAGGCCACTTTAGGCATAAAGGATGGATCTGACTTCAGAGACACTCTGTTTTTATGGAAAACTAAGTAAAGCGGCTTAATAGTAAGAGCTTGCAGCTCCGATACTCTCTTCACTGAAGTTACTGCCACTAAAAAGGCACTCTTCCAAGAAAGAAATTTGATATCGCAAGATGCCGCTTGTTCGAAGGGTGGTTTCGTCAATGCCTGCAGGACCAAAGTCAAATCCCACGGAGGAAATGGATGATTCACAGGAGGCCGGAAGAGAAAAATACCTTTTAAAAAGGCCTTACAGATGAAGGAAGAAAAGGTAGAATCACCAGTAAGATGAAAATTTGAAACTGCTGCCAACTGAACCTTGATTGTGAAGAAATTGTCCCCTTCCTTAAAAAGAGAGGTCAAAAAGAGAAGGATCTCAGGAACAGAAGCGGAGAAGGGGTCCAGATTCTTATTCTTTGCCCAAACCGAAAACCTTTTCCATTTACTGGAATAAACCTTCCTAGTGGAAAACCTCTGGGAAGCAAGAATAATATCCTTTACGGGTGAAGCTAGCCTGGACTTAGCCAAAAATCACTGGAAGTGGAAATACCACGCTGTCAGAAATAAGGTCTGAAGGTTCGGGAGCAGGAGCAGAGACAGACGAGACAAATGATCCGGAACAGGATCGAGCACCCAGGGTGGATGCCTCAAGTGAGACCATAGAAGGGGGAACCACACCTGTCAAGGCCAGAAGGAGGCAATGAGGATCAATTGACTCTTGAGACATCTGAAGTACTCTGGGAATTAAAGGCAAAGGAGGAAACGCATACAGGAGACCTGGAGGCCAATCATGGGTGAGAGTGTCCCTGGGGGATTCCCCCTCTGGGGGGATCAATGCAAAGAAGTTGTTGCATTTGTGGTTGAGAGGAGATGCAAACAGATCACAGCTCAGATAATGCCACCAACGTAAGATCTGTTGAGCTACCACTGGATTCAGGGAACACTCATGAGGGGTCAAGATAGCCCTGCTCAATTTGTCCGCCAACACTTTGGATACTTTGGGAATGTGCGTTGGAATGAGAAAGCATCCCATGTACATCGCCCACTCCCAGACAGTCATGGCCTCGCGATACAGTAGATATGAATGTGTGCCCCCTTGCTTGTTTATATACCAAGCAACTGCCATGTTGTCTGATAGAACTGCAATATTTCCCTGAGGGAGGCAATCTTGAAAGGCTTGCAGTGACAGAAGGACTGCCCTCATCTCCAGAACACTGATGTGCAGGTTGGTCTCTGACGGCGACCACATCCTTGGACCGTCTGTCCTGGAATTGCCCCCCCAACCCTAGGAGGGAAGGATCCGAGGTGACCATCGCCATAGGAATCAGTGTAGTGAATCACCTGCCCGCTAGGAGGTCCGGTGAGAAAATCCACCATGAAAGATGATTTCAAGACACTTGGGTGAGATGAGTGGCAAATGATAGGGGATGCAGTAACGCTGACCACAGAACTGCAAAGGTCCACTGAAGAACTCTCAAATGGTACTAAGCCATCGGTATCAAATAAATGGCAGCCCCCATGGATTCTAGAGCTTTGAGAATGAGTGAAGCTGGAGGACATGTTTGCTCCAGCAAAACCTGAACCTGGGCACAAATAAGAGACACCCGGTGAAGAGGAAAGGCTGCGATCTGTGTGGTGGTATCCAACAGAGTGCCTATGAACTCCAGACGTTGGGTTGGAATCAAAGAGGATTTGGCCATGTTCAGTGTAATGCCCAACTGATGAAACAGGGAGAGTAAGGTGTGAATGTTGTCCAATAGTTGATCTTTGTAGGGGTCATCAGGAGCCAGTCATCCAAATAGGGAAAAATCTGGATTCCCTGCAGCTGGAGATGAGCTGCCACGACTGCCATGCATTTGGTGAACACCCGAGGGGCTGAGGTGAGGCCAAAGGGCTGGGCCCTTAACTGAAAATGATCGGCTCCCAGGTGAAAGCAGAGAAACCTCCTGGACCGTTGAGCCATCTTTATATGGTAGTACCTGTCCTGGAGATCCACTGAGCACATCCAGTCATTACTGTGCAAGAGGGGGACAATCGACTGCACAGTGACCATCCAAAATTTCAACTTCTGCATGAACAGGTTCATGCGACTGAGGTCCAGAATAGGACGTAGGTTCTCTGTTCTCTTTGGAACTAAAAAGAAGTGGGAATAAGTTCCGGATCCTCTCTGCCCTGCGGGATCCTCTTGGATGGCTCTTTTCTGAAGAAGGTTCACAACCTCCTGTCAGGTCAACTCTTCCTGACTGAGTGGCACATCCGGAAGGGTTCTGAATTTCGAGGGAACTTCCAAAAAGGGAATGCAATATCCCTTGGATATAACTGCTAGCACCCACTGATCATTTGTAATGCTTGCCCAGGCTAGTGGGTGCAAAGATAACCAACCCCCAACTTCCTCCAGGGAAGGACAGTCGGGCAACGTCTCAGGGATGCTGCAAAGGTTTCTCAGAGAATGGTTCCCTGGAACCTTGATTTTGTGGGCCTCCTCTGCCATTGAAACCTTTTCCCCATCCCTGGAAGAGGAATCCTCCTGAACATCTTGTAAGAAAGACTGCGCCTTCCGAAACCACATTTTCTTACTCCCCTTCTGGGTCTTAGAGAAGGACCTCTGAGGGGCAGAAAATCTGATCCCAATGGCTGATAAGGTCTTCCCTTCCTGTTCACTGCGGGTTAACGTCTCTTTCACAGTGGGACCAAAGAGAGTGGAACCATCAAAGGGGGCGTTGATAAACGATGTCTTGAAGAACTCAGATGCAGCCAGGCATGACGCCTAATGGCGATGCCTTTGCCAACCACCCATGCGGATCCATTCCCACCATTGGAGATTAACTTCATGGACGAATTTGCAACTGAATGAAGGGTTGACAACTTAGGAGGAACTATCTTGAATTTCTCCTCAGACATGGACCCATGGAGGGAAGTAGACAGTTCCTTTACCAAATCCCTCTGGAGATGGGTGAAATGTGCAAGATAATTTAATGCTCGCAGGATAAAGGCAGCCGAGGTGAACACCTACTTTCCAAACCTGTCCAGAGCTCTTGATTCACGATTGGGAGGATGGACAGAAGAACTCTACTCTGCCAATTCCTTTTTGGTGGCAGCAGCCACCACAACAGCATTAACCAGGACTGCTTTGGAGCAAAAAGTTTCATCTGCTGGGGGACTGAGAAATTTATCCGCTTTCTTTGGCACTGGCTACATGGTATCTGGCTCCTTCCAAGCCCTGTTGGCCATGAGATCAATAAGAGGATCAGCAGGGGGGACACCCAAGAGGTAGATGGGCCCGTACCAAAAGCCTCCAGCAATATGGTTTCCTCCGTGGACGGAGATTGGGCAGACCAACCGCCTTTGGCCTTGAGGATCTCGAGTGTGTCTCCAAAAGAGATGCCCTCCAGCGGAGATCTTGGGGACCTGTCCCCTTCATCAGCATCCCGATCCTTGATTAAGGACTCCATAGGGGAGTCAAGCTGTCTCCTCTTACATGTCCTCTTCCTGGGAACTTCCTCTGCCGGAGGGAAGCAGGATGACTCAGCCCGCTCAGATACTGAGGCTAGGTAGGATGACCATGTGCGAGGGAGGCAGCTCTGATCACAGAGAAGGATCTTTTTGCCACCCAGAAAGCAGAAGGATTTGAAGAGGTTCCATCCCTCTCTCTTGCAGATAATACCCTAGCAGAAGAGAAGGTAGACCCCCCCCCCCCCGCTCCACCAGACAGCACTGGACCAGAGCTGTCGAAGGCCAAAGTGCCCAGGGGAAGAGATTGGTCTAAAAACTCTGGGCCCGAATTCAACTCCATGGACCACAGGTTGACAGCCTTGACCAGAGGGATGGTTTGTCCTGGGGGGCAGGAACAGTATCAATCACCGATCCTGCTAGGGAAGAGCCCAAACAGGACCCCAACGCTCCCTTAGCCTCTGCCCCACTCGTCAGTCCCTGAGATCCAAGCCACTGGTTGGATGAGGAGTGATTAAATGGGAAGTGGGAGATTGGATTCCCAACCTGTGGGCCGGGGAAGCCAGAAGTCCCAACTCCATCTGAGCTTTCAGAAAGGCCCGCATCACCCTGTCCATATCCATATGAAAGGCATTCCTGGAAGATCAGGGGGATATGGAGGGCCTGCTGAGAGAGCCATGCCTGGAGCCTGAAGGTCTTCGCTTGTGCTCCTTACAGTGAGACCTACTAGGAGAGAACAGGGCCTGCACTGATGTCAAGGGATCAAAGGGAAGATCCTCCACTACAATTGGCTCCAGCACAACTCTTGAATCCAACCTAATCGGAGCCAATATCAATGAAGGATCTGAAATAACAGCCATCAAATCTCTCAGATTCATGGGCACAGCTCCTACCCTCGGATCCGAAGGTCTCAAATCTGTAACCCTGGATCCAGGAGAGGGAGCCAAAAAGTTGGATCCGAAGGCTTTGGATCTGAACCCTTGGATCCAGGAGTAGACTCCCTGGATGTTCTGGAATCCGAGGATCTCGGATCCAAAACTGCCCTGGCTGAAGCCAGATCTGAGGACTTATGATCCGACAGCCTGGGATGTTTGGACGGGGCTTCCTCCACAGTAGTCCTCTTTCTAGCCCCTGAGTAGCTCGCCTTGGCAGGGAACCAGAAACCAAGGGGCCTCCTTTGACTAAACCTTTGATAAGCAACTTATTACAGCAGTCGACCGAGGCTCTAGGATTGAAAGCGGCACAAATACAGCACTCCACCTGAAGGTGGTCGCCGCCGAGACAATACAGACACTCCTCATGTGAGTTGGAAAGAGGCATTTTCTGACCACACAAGGAGCATCTCTTAAATCCCAAGGGCTTATCTGAGATAACCAAACCTTAGGGAAAACATTTACTCAAAGTCCAAGACAAGCCAAAGTTCGGAAACACACAACAAAACCATTCGAAACACTCACCAACCACTCACTACTAATTAGATTAACTTCTCTAGCTAGGCCAACACAGTACACAAAAACACGAACAAGCCCATGAAAAGAGCACCAAAGAAAAGACTAAATAACCAACCGGGAGGGAATATAAAGGGCAGGATAACTATCACGAATGATAGAAAGAAGACATAACCCAATAACAAAAATCCCAAAAATAACACTTACAACTAATGAGGAGCTGAGCAATCTGTGTCTGTCTTATTAAAGCAGCAAATGAGATCTGAGGGATTGGAGGGCAACGGAGCATTATGGGAGGGGAGGAGCTTGAGCTAAGAGGTTGTCTGTGTCTGCCAGCTCGGATCCGATATCAGATCCAAGACCCTAGCATGAGGAATGGTGACTAGATAACATCAGATCTAAATGTTTAGCAGCAGCAGGATTCACTAAACCACATTTGTTTGTTAATGGTTAAGGTGTTTACTTCACAGTCACAAGGTACATGGTTTGACTCTTAGCTTGGGGGAAAACTGCTAAAGCTTAAAATGGCACTTAAGGGCAACTTGCTTATGACCCTATAGCTGCTGGTCCAGGTTTGGGGAAGAGTGTATAAAAACTTAAAATACTGAGGAACTTTATACATCTTATATTTTTAGAGACAAATGTTATACATCCTGTCTGCCTTTTTAGGGACAAACTATACGGAAAAATTGCACTTTGTAACACACAACTCTTCCAAAGCTGACAGAACTACAGGAATGACTGAAGATTCTGGAAATTCCTTCTTTAACAGCTCATACTATTTTCTGACAGACTGAGAAACCTTGGTGTTTCCCAGTGAAAACACTGGCACATTGTGGAAATAGTTTCAGAAAATGAAAACTTACCACACGGAGAATCAGAAACTGAGCTCTCCTCTGAGTCTGAATCAGAAATCTGAGGAGAAAACCCTGTATCTGTCCCTTCATCTTTCTGTCCAGATTCAGAATTTTAAATCTCTTCAGGAAAACAGGTATCCCTCTTTCTTTTACCAGAAACTAGTTTATAAGAAGGATTAACAGCCTAAATAAATCCCTGAGCCATACCCATAAACTACTCTTGCCTAAAGAAAGTTGGGGAGTAGATACATGTTTAGTCTTCTGTTTCTTTTTGACAGGGAAATTGGGGCCAACAGTGTTATTAATGGCAACTGCAGCTTCCCCAACAATGTACACAATATTCCAACAAAATAGAGATGCTTACCCTGCTCCTTCTCCCAGACTGACAAGAGTGGCTCTCTCCTGCCCACTGAATGTACCCAAACAGCCACAGAGGACATAGCTAACCCAGGTCCATAGTGGCTGTAGGTATTACACCAGAGAGATCCAGGATAAAATATGAGTGGTCTGAGGTACAACTAATGGCCAGAGTAGAGTCACCCATCTGCGGCTGAAGCAAACTGCTAGCCTGCTGTTGTAGGTGTTGTGGCAAAGGCTGTTTGCTTAACTTTTTTTTTTGTAGTTGGAAGAAGGTGCGACCATGGGACTGACAGTTTATTCTATGGTCAAGCTGAAAATGGTGCCTCTTGCCCATAGAAAACAAGCAGCAAAATCCAAAAAGGCTTAAAAGCATTTACAATTCACTTTTTTCACATAAAAGCACAGTAAAAAGCAATTTAAAACAGTTTGTCAGCCCCAAAAACTAAAATAAACACAATCTCTAGCACAATATAATCTTGTCACAGTCCATTAAAACACAAACTCCTAGCTTTAATAAAACATTCTTGAGCAGGAAAGTACTGTTGTGTACACTTACCATATATGTAGATGTTCGAGTGTATTCACTGTTGCAGTCATTACACTTGGGTTATCCTGCTGGCAGGCTACCCTCAGTCGGCCTGAATTCCAAAGCCTAGGTCTGGCGTCGGTTGCTGTCGCCTCTTCCCAGACGTCAGTGCGCCAGGGGTATAAAAGATGCAGCCGACGTCATTTTCTTCAGTTTTTCCTGCCCCAGATGTCAGGTGCCCCCAAAAAGGTAGGCTAAAAATATGCCAATAAAACATGCATGCACCAAAATATATTATACCTTCATCTACAAACAAATACACCACATAGATTAGATTAGAGAAGTGAAGATAAGTACCAGCAAAGATATGGGGGATGGTGGGTGGGTAACCTGGACTGCAACAGTGAATACACTCGAACATCTACATTTATGGTAAGTGTACACAACTGTACTATGTTCTTCGTGTTTCACTATTGCAGTCATTACACTTGGGTTGAATCCCAAAGCTATGGTTGGGAGGCTGGAGCTAAATAGTATTAGGAGTGGCTATAAGGCCCTGCAGAACTGCAGTGGCAAAGCCTGCCCTGGATTTAGAGTAGAGTGGTAAATGATAGTGGTGTGCACTGAACTCCAGGTAGCAACCTCTAAAATGTCTTTGGTTGGTACTCCCCTGAGGAAGGCTGCTGAAGTGGCTGCTGCTCTGGTTGAATGAGGCCTAATGCCCTCAGGCAATGGTGTGCCACGTTGTGAATAGCAGAAACGAATGCAGTGGCCTATCCACTTTGAAATAGTCTGCTTTGAGATAGCCTTTCCTTGTGATCCTGCAGCATATGCCACTAGTAGTTATTCTGTCTTTCTGAAAGCTTTGGTTCTGTTCAAGTAGAAGCGTAGCTGTCTGTGTATGCCCAAAGAATGCAGAATTCTCTCCCCCTTATTCTGTGGGTTTGGATAAAAAGTAGGCAGATGAATAGTTTGGTTAAGGGCCACAATGGACACTACCTTAGGCATAAATGTTGGGTTTGTCCTCAGAGAAACCCTGTCTGGATAAAAAATGATAAAAGGTTCCACAGCCATGAGTGCCTGTAGCTCTGAGACTCGTCTTGCAGAGGTTATTGCTAGGAGCAGAGCTGTTTTCTAAGATAAAAACTTTATATCAGCTGTAGCGGCTGGCTCAAAAGGAGACAGGGTGAGGTTTTCCAAGACATAATTGAGGTCCCATGCAGGTATTGGTGATCTCCTTGGAGGCCTTAAGTTTTTGGCTACTCTGAGGTACTGCCTTAACAAAGGATGAGAAAAGATTGGTGGCTCTGTATTGTAATGAGCCGAAATGGCAGAGGCATGAATTTTATTTGATGAAAAGGATAGGCCTTTGTCCAGCATCTCAGTTAAGTATTGCAAAATCTGAGGAATATTTGGTACAGTTGTGTCAATTCCTTGTGCCTGGTTCTAAGCACAGAATCTCTTCCATTTTCCAGTGTAAGATTTTCTGGTACTAGGCCTTCTGGCCTCCAAAATGACATCCATCACAGCTTTAGTGAGAGGCGCGTTTTGCATGACTACATTATCCACCATGCTGCCAGACTTAAGGTCTTTAGTTGGCTGTGCAGGATCTGATTGTTTTGTTGGGATAGTAGATGAAGAATTTGAGGCAAGGTCCAAGCCGGGCATTGATACAAGTTCCTTAGGATTGGATACCAGTACTTGCGGGGCCAGTCTGGGGCAATCAGTATCATCTTTGGCTTCTCTTGTCTGACCTTTAGGAGTACCTTGGGGAGGAGAGGCAGTGGAGGAAAGGCATATACTGCTAAGCTTTTCCAGCTGAAACATAGGGCATCCACTTTCCATGCTTGTCTGTGATAAGTCCTTGTGCAGAATCTTTTGAGTTGGTAGTTGTGAGGAGAGGCAAATAGATCTATATCTGGGCATCCCCATTTCCTTGTTATCATGCTGAAGACTTGTGGATCCAATTTCCACTCGTGGGGATCCGTGAGGTTTCTGCTTAGTTTGTCTGCCAGAGTATTTATCTTTCCTGGCAGGAATTGTGCCTGCAGATGTACTTGGTAAGTCAATGCTGTGTCCCACAAAATCATGGCTAGTCTGCAAAAGGGGTAAGAATGAGTGCCTCCCTGCTTGTTTATATACCACATGACTGTGGTGTTGTCTGTCTTTATCAGTAGTTGTCCCGGATGAAGTAGGTCCTTGAAGGCTGTCAGGGCATTCTGAACAGCTAGCATCTCTTTTTGATTGATATGTAGATGCATTTGGTTTGCGGACCATGTGCCTTGAATACATTTTCCTGCCATGTGAGCTCCCCAGGCATAATCTGATGCATCCGTTGTTAATGTCTGCCTGGCTGGGGGTAAAGTGAATGGCTGTCCCTTGTTCTGGTGACAAGCCTTCACCCACCATAGAAACTCCTGTTGCAGGCAGGGAATGAGGGTAATTATTGTTTCCAGGCTGTGGCAATGTTGAGTCCAAACACTTTTTAGGTACCATTGAAGTTTCCTCATATGCAGTCTTCCATATGGAATTAGTAGAATGCAGGATGCCATAAAGCCCAAAGCCTGCAGAATTTTTCTTGCATATAACTGGGCCTTTGTTACCAACAGGTTGAAGTAGGTAGTCAGTTGTCTTTGTTTGCCTGGCATGAAAAAAGCCATCGGGGCAGTTGTATTTAAGCTTGCACCCAGGAATATTATCTCTTGAGAGGGTACTAGTTTTGATTTCTTTTCAATGACTGTGTACCCTAGGCCTGTTAGAAATCTCTTTACAAACGCCAGATGCTGTAGTAGAATGTCCTTGTTCTCTGCTTGAATGAGGCAGTCATCCAAGTAAGGATATATTTGTATTCCTCTTTGTCTGCAGAATGCAATTACTGGTGCCAGGCACTTTGTGAAGACCCTGGGCGCAGTAGATAAGCCAAAGGGCAGTGCAGAGAATTGGTAGTGCATTGAGCCAGCTTTGAATCTGAGGTATCTTCTGCATGTTTGTCTGATTGGGACATGCAAGTATGCCTCTTTTAGGTCTAAAGTCACAAGCCAAGCCTTCTTGCCCAGCAAGGGCAGAAGTTGCTGTAGAGTCAACATTTTGAATTTTGGTATATCCAGATATGTGTTTAGAATAGATAGGTCCAGTATTGGTCTCCAGGTCTTGTCCTTTCTTGGTACCAAGAACAGTCTTGAATAAAATCCTTGTCCCTGCTCTTGCTCTGGTACTTGTTGAATGGCCCTCATGTCCATGAGGGATGAGACTTGCTTTTGTGCCTATGCTCATTGATGTTTTGGCAGGTCTGGTCAACCGTTTGTCCTTGGCAGGGTATGGAAGTGAAACTTGTAGCCTTGTGACACTATGTCTAGGACCCATTTGTCCTGGGTTATTATGTGCCAATTTTGAGAAAAAAGTGCTAGTTTTCCCCCTAAAGGTGCTGCCAAAAGATAAGTACTTGGTGCAGGCAGGGGGAAGTCATTGGGACTGTTTCCTGTATGGCTGTGATTTGTCTTCCCCACTTTTGGAGGTAGAAGCACCCCATTGTTTAGACCTGTATGAACCTTGGGGCTGGGATCTGCCTCTTGGACATCTGTATCTGCCCCTTTGTGGTCTGTCTGACACTGGAAAGGACCAATTCTTTGTAGGCCAGTGTCTGCTAAATCTAGGAGGCTGTACCTGTAAGAAATCCTTAACTGTTTGCATAGATTTAGCTTTGTCCTCCATTTTGGGTGGGAGGGTGGCCTAATGGTTAAGGTGTTTGCCTTACAAACACAAGGTGCAGGCTTTGTGTCTCACAAGGGATAATTGGCTAGGCTTAAAATGGCTCGCAAGGGCAGTTACCTTAGTACTAATCTATGAATCTATGAATTTTCTTTAACACCTCTTCTGCTTTAACACCAAACAAGGTATCATGCTGTAATGGAGCATCTAATAATTTTGCTTTGACATGATCAGGCAGATTTTGTTCCTTTAACCAAGCATGCCTCCTGATGACAGAACCCGTAACAGCGGCCCTGCAGGAGGCCTCCAAAGAATCAAAACCACATTGCAAAGTATGCTTTCCAACTTGCTCAACTGCATGTAATAAATCCTGCATTTCTTTGTTTTCTGCACATTCAGAATTTATCAACATTTTCTGTTTAAGCAGTGACATGATACATTGCTGATATTTGATCATATGAAACTGACAATTTAAAGCCCTTATAGCCAAGGTAATCTTGTTAGATGTATATGGGCACAGTATGCCATGGCACTAGCAAACAGGCAGCGGACTGCACATAGCTTTACAACATATCTATACAAGAGTTAAGGAGATACACTAGAGTAAAAATGATGCATGCAAAAACTCCAGGTTGTGCTTACCCATGCAAACGTTGGCCATGCTGTGCATCAGACATAGGCAACCTAAGTAACAATATACAAAGGGCAGGGCACAGTTCTTTTCATTTCCAAGGGTAAGATGGGAATACAAGAAAACATGTCTTTAACTGGAAAGTGTGTGAATGTGAGTGCTGATGTGTACACAAAGAAAAAAGTGTTTTATGGGAAGTGTGAAAAACAGCATGGAAGAGTTTAATGTTGAGAATGGCCAAGGTCAGCAGATGTGTGTGATGTTCTGAGGGATGTGGTGCAGTGTGTGCATGTATGCAGGAACCACCCTCAGCGGGTGATGAAGCACTGCAGCTCAGCCTACTGGATGGTCCAGGGCATGTATAACAGAGGCTTCAGCTTTCTGCCAAGAGGTGCTCTGCCAGGAGTTGACAGAGGGTTCAGCTTCCTGCCCACAAGAGGTGTCTCTGCCAGGAGTAGCACTAACTGAACCATCACCTGGGCAACATGCCGATGTGCTATGTGACTCTGAGCAAAGTCTGCTAGAAGATGTGCGAGCATGACAACAATCACAACCACAGGGACACCCATTCTTGGGACTAGACACTTCCACAATAGATGCTGCGGTGGAAGTTGGAACAGGATCTTGCATGCCTACAGTCTTGTTAGTTAACATATATGGATATAGCAGATAATCAAATAATCAGCTGTGAGGACACACATCACCCCATCAGTCAACCCAGAGAAGGCACTACATGGTCTACTGTGTGATTCAGTTTATCCAAAGAATCATACATACGGGACATGCACTCCCATATGTCAGCATGCACACCCTGGATTACCCTCACTGTCTCTGCTACAGCTGTGGTGGCACTAGCCTGTGCTTCTACAATAGTTCTGCAGTCAATGACACACAACTTCAAGAGGGGGAAGGCAGCCATATATCTGGTAGGCACCCCTGTGGGGACCTCCTTGTCCACGAGTGCTAGGAGATTCAGACATCTGTACACTGACAGCCACAACACTTCTTTGAATTACAGTTTCTCTATAAACATATCATCTCTCAGATGCTTGTCTATCCTGGGTATCCATAGGCATAAAGGCTGGGCTGATGGTTTGGTCACACTCTCTGTAGCAAGCATGCACTCTGCCCCCCCGACTGTGCCAGCTAATCCCCACCATTATTATCATACATTACAAACCCTCCAATATCAGATGGGGGAAAGTTCCACAGTGCTGGTTGTGGGTAAAGAATCACCTGTGAATCCAGCAAAGAAAAAATATCTAGTCTTAGTATGTCCGCACCACAACTACATATGCAATTGATATCTTTAAAACTATAAACATATGATAAAATCAAATACTCCTGGCCATATCTTGGCACTTGGATCCTTGATGTACCTGGATACCATAAGTGATAAAGATTTAATGAAATTTAGAGTGACAAAAGGGTAAGGAAGAGTTGCAGCACTTGATACTATGGAAAAGGACTACATACTTGGGGCATCTGCAGATGAAACTCTCCGGGGCCTGTCAGGCTTTGCTCCAACATCCAGCACACCACTGTAGGACACTGTGGAGATGGTACTGCCTTTAAGAGAGGCCAGAAACTCCTCCATCTCCACATGACATGGTTCAGTCGATGGCCCACCACCTGCGCATATACATCAGGGTCACAGCTTCTGCCTTGTAGGTAGCACAGCAGATCATATCAGTGGCCCCGTAGTGGACCATTTAATTGCCACAGTCCTGATCACCCACAGCATTGGCACTGTTGATAATTTCAGTCCAGGCATGGTCATAAAAGGGCTGGTTGGTGGCATGGACTGCAGAGAGCTGTCATCCATCAAGATGGAGGGCTTTTAGTATCACCTCATTTTCAGCATGTGTAAATTTTTATTTGCAGTTGGATGAAGTTGCTTGCTCATTAGATGCAGCACTTTCTTATTTGTACCCCCTTTTCAGTCACAGTTCTGCTGCTATGAAAAACATTAGAATTAACAGCCTTGTTACATGGGCTTTGTACATTTTTAAGCAATCACTAACCTACTAGACCTGTGTTTGTGCCTGACAGTTGGATATCTGTACAGATAATCTTAATGCAAATGTCAGGCATGTATGTGTACTAAGAACATACTCCTGACAAAACTAGCAAAAAAATGCTACTGAACAAAATCACATGACCATTACAATGTCAGTGTTACAAAAGTTGTGGCTAATTACACAGGTGCAAGGCACACAACACTAAAATACCATCTACCTTAGTAATCATGCTGGCTACTACATTCACTACACTTACATTATACCTTTTAATACACTTTTGGCCAAAATGCAAACAAACACCAATCACAACCAAAGTATCACATAGCTCACAACATCAGTGTGCCACCCAACAACAGCCCCTAAGGCAAGACAACGTACCTAACACTTTAGTCATAGTTAACGCTATAGTCAGGCACACTGATGTCCCACTCACCAGGCTGAACAAAGAGAAAATTACAGTCAGCTGCCTGTCGGGTGCCAGGATCCGCTACATAATGCATGCACTCAAGTCACTCCACAACAAGTACAAATACGACTCTGTCATTGTCCATGTTGGAGTGAATGACTTGAGATGCACCTCCCTGGACTACATGAAAAGAGATATGGAAGAGCTCTCGGATCATGTGACTCAGGCAGGTATGACTCTAGCCCTGAGTGGCATCCTGCCTTCACCCAGAATGATACCACAGTAAAAGGACAAAATGATTGACTTCAACAACTGGCTAAGCTTCTGGTGTCATTCAAAGGGGGATCCAATATCTGTCTGCCTGGGACGACATGATCGACAAACCACTATGCTTTGCCAGAGATGGTTTGCACCTGTTGCCCCTGGGATTCAGGTTACTGGCTAAGGGTCTTGCCACCGCTATAGTGCCTTTTTTAGGCAAGGCTCAAAGAACAAAACCACCACTGTAACAGGTACAATTACGCAAAATCTGAAGGTAATGCTACTCAATGCTAGAAGTCTAAACCTCAAAATGCACTCTCTCAAGGCAACTCCTGAAAATGGAGAACATCGATATCTGTGCAGTAAATGAGACCGGATTCAAGGCTCCAGAGAGCACCCCTGCAATACCAGGCTACAACTCTTACCACACTTTTTGGCCACCAAACCAGGACCGAAACACTAAAGGTGGTGGAGTGTCCATATTCACCAAGGATATTCACATCTCCAGGCTAGTTGCCCAACACAATGCATCCAAAATTCTCCAGGTGCAACTAACACTAGGTAAGACTGCAATCCAAATTATAGCTTGCTACTGGTCCCCTACCATGCCCCAAGATTCTCACTACATCTTTCTAAACATACTGGAAAGTATTAAGATACAACCAAACACCCTAATACTGGGTGATTTCAACTACCCTGCCATTAACTGGGAAAACTACTTGTGTACCAACACCTTTGCCCACCGATTCTTGGAATTCATAAATTCCAATCCATAGGCCACCAGGGGCTCCAATATCCTGGACCTGGTCATTACCAACATGGGAAATCGATGCTCCACAACAGTGGTTAGCCCCTCGTTGGTTAAGTCTGTCCATAAGCTAATCTCCTTTGACATCCACATCCCACCCCCACCCCCCAGTAGGGAAACATCTGTAAAAAACTTCTCCAAGGCCAACTTCATGCTACTCATGTCAGAAGTGACAAACTTCATGACACCCACGCAGACGGGAACTGAAAGTTTGACTGCCGAATCCTACACTAAAGCACTGTACGAGCACATCCACTTGTGCATGAATCGTGCCATTCCAAATAGAACCAAGATGCTCTCCTCCAAAAAAAGGAAGCCAATCTGGTGGTCCCCTGTCATAAACAAACTATACAACAGAAGGAAGAAACTGTTGCAGAAAAGAGGAAAATCCCAGGATGCAAAAAACTTCCTTACCAGCCTCAGTAAGAAGCTGAGATCCCTCATAAAATCCTCCAAAGCTAGTTATGAAAATAAAATTGCCAAAGATTCCAAAGAAATTCTATAGCTATGTCAAGAATCTAAATGGAAATGCTTAGAACTGCTCTGAGCTACAACAGAATGGCATTAAATATATTGATCCCAAAGACATTGTCAATATCCTGGCAGATCGATTCAGTGCCAACTTCACCCTCCTCTCACCCCGTAAAGGGTCCATCTCAACACCAAAAGATTGCCAAATTCCAGTAATCATGGCCGCACAGGTAAAAAACGCACTCTCCAAAGCTAAGAATACAGCATCCATGGGACCAAATGACATCCTGGGCTGTGTACTACATGAACTACAAAATGAACTGGCACCTCACCTAAGTGTCATGTTTAATCAAAACTTCACCTCAGGGTTTGTGCCCATTGAGTGGCGCACTGCTACATTTATCCCACTCCACAAGGGGGGATCCACCTTGGATCCTGGGAACTACCGTCCCATCAGTCTGACAAGGCTGATATGCAAGGCCATGAAACATATTATCATGGAACTTATAACCAAAAACATTGGCAACCTTGAAACACTGGACTCCACCCAGTTTGGGCTCGTGAAGGGCCGATCGTGTCTCTTGAACCTGACTGACTTCTTCGAATCAGTCTCCAGAGCCGTAGATGAGGGTAAGGCGGTCCACACAGCCTATCATGACCTTGCCAAGACCTTCGACACCATCCCCCACTCTGGATACATAGATAAACTTATTAAGCTGGGCATAAATCCTTACATCATCGATGGGTTGCCAACAGAACCCACACTGTAAAAGTAACCGACCCCAAATCCAGCTCCAGACAAGTGACAAGTGGAGTACTACAGGGTTCAGTCCTAGGACCACTCTTGTTTGGCATCTACTTCTCTTTTGCAGATGACGTCTAGCATTGAGTAGCATTGGACATGCTCCACTTAAAGAAATCCCAATCCTTCAGAGCCACATGCTCCAGGGATCTAAACTTTGTCATCACAATGAACAAAACATGCTGGAGGGATAGGTTTCTGACCCAGAGACTCCCCATACTCTGGAATAGACTGCCCATACATGTCAAGCAGAGTGCCTCCTTGGCGCTCTTCAAAAGGAACCAACAACAAAGATGACAGCGAAAAACAAAGCCAGAAACCACAAAAAAATGGCTGTGGAAGTTGACAGCTCTTCAAAAGGAACCTTGACGATTGGATGGGAGATAGGAAATTCCCCCCGGGGACCATGTCAGTCACCCTGCTAGACAGGGGTCCAGGGAAGTAAATATTGTGGAAAGAAATATCCAGGGAATTGTTATGATGAGGCTTGTATAGGCCCTAGGGCCGATAGCCTAGTAACAACCTTTGAACCTATGACTGCAAACTGGGAGGCATTATTGAATCACCAAATGATGTGGATATTCTACAAAAGGGCCTTACAGAAACAGATGCTTGGTGCCAGAGCCATGGGTTCAAGCTCAATGCCAAGAAGTGTATAGTTATCCCCTTTGGGAACAACCATGTACCATGAATTACCACATAGGTGGCAGTACACTAAACACTGAAAGTGTGATAAGAGACTTAGGAACACAGGTGGACAGTGGTCTCACCTTTGATAACCACATCGCCACAACAGTCAAGAAATCCTTTTATGTGGCACACCTCATCACTAAGGGCTTTTCATCCAGAAAAAAGGAGGTCATTGTCCCACTGTAATCATCCCTCATTAGACCCATCATAGAGTACAACTCCCCATTTGGTATGTACCTCACAAGATATCTGCAACAACTGGAAAGGCCGCAGAAACACCTCACTAAAAAATCACAGGCCTAAAGCAGATGCCTTATGCTGACCGACTAAAAAAACTCCAGCTATACTCTGTCGCATATCATCTACTCAGAGGCGATCTTAGCTTAACATACAAGGCCATGTCAAACCCAGAACTGTTGGACATGCTACACTTAAAGAAATCCTAATCCATCAGAGCCACACACTCCAGGGACCTAAACCTTGTCATCACAATGAACAAAACATGTTGGAGGAATAGGTTCCTGACCCAGAGACTCCCCAAACTCTGGAACAGAC
The DNA here is from genome assembly GCF_019279795.1 of Protopterus annectens. Classification (NCBI taxonomy): domain Eukaryota; kingdom Metazoa; phylum Chordata; order Ceratodontiformes; family Protopteridae; genus Protopterus; species Protopterus annectens. Next base: position 627,134,522 of record NC_056745.1, on the reverse strand, counting down.
TGCCCATATATGTCAAGCAGAGCGCCTCCTTGGCCCTCTTCAAAAGGAACCTTGATGACTGGTTGGGAGATAGGTAATTTACCCCAGGGATCACATCCAGTCACCCTGCTAGACAGGTGTCCAGGAAAGTAAACATTGTGGGAAGAAATAGTCAGGGAATTACTATGGCTAGGCTTGTACAGGCCTTAAAGCCGATAGCCTAGTACCAACCTATGAACCTATGAACATTTAAAAGTACTGACAAAATGACATCCCTTATTGGCATCATGGTAAAAAGCAGTCAAAAAAACACCTGTTCAAAGGAATGAGTTTATAAGAAGTACCTTGTATAAGCAAATATCTTGGTCAGAAGGAAAGATTCCACCAAAAGTACCCCTAGCAGGATTCAACCTCCATTGATAGTGATTATTTCAGTAGCGTAGTGAGGCACTGGGCTTATCATTACTCTTACATCATGTAGATTAAGCTAACTAGGGCTCATTTTATTATTCTTTCTGAATCACTCAATTTGAGTGAAGAGCACACTTGGTAAACAACATGGGGATTTTTATACAATGCCATGCACATGTCTGAGCATTTGCGGGCAGCTCCATCATTTTAAGGGTACAGGAACTGTCATGCCATATTTAAACTTCTACAAATGTAGTCACTGTAGATCATGTATTCTCAACATCAACAAACACAGGAAAGGTGGGCAGCCAAGTTTCACACCTTAAAGTGCCATCGGAACATAATAGTACTTATCTATATTTTCTAAGTTTGCCATCCATCACACAAATGAGGTGTCTATCATCATTGTGCAGAAGTCAGGACAGATAAGAACTGTATTGGGTGTCAACTGTGTGTTATTTTTCCTTGCAATTCTTCAAGATGAGACATTTTGACTATAGAAAGAGAGGGTTCTTTTAGAGTATTGAGGTGGAACCCAAGATTTTTCTGGATATCTTTCATGAGAAATACAGCCAGGGACTCCTTCAGGAGGACTAAAATGGGCCACAGTATAAGGCTGAAGCCTGAAATAGTCTGACCATGGCTGTCACCAGTGCTACTGGCATACAATACACAGAAGAACAGTGCAGTCACCATTAAAATGACAGGAGGCATCACAATCCTGACTGCATTAGCAGATGGGAAGACATTAAGGCACAGTTACCACGTCTGTACTTTATATATAACTTATTTTAGTGACCCAAACAACATGCTACTGTGTGCCATTCACAAATTTTACATTGTTCCTTTTAGGAATAGCAGGTGAGCAAATAAAAAGGAATAGGCAGATTCACAGGAGTAGACTGAAGTGCCTATGACAGCAGGAGGTAAGTACACATCCTGTGATGACAATGGCTGGCTTTTAACAATAACAGTAGCATGTATTAAAAAATACTGCACAACCTTCATACACCATTCCCTCCTCTTTCAGTACTGGCACAGCTAAAAGGTAGTATGACTGTATAATGTTATAACAGTGTTTCTGCATGTCTGCTTCTCTACAGATGGACAAGTGAATCTTCATGTTAAGTCTCTTTGTTCACCCATTGTGAGGATGCCTGTAGATTAAATTATCTCCCACACTACAGTTGTTGTCATGACAAACATTTCATGGTCATTTCTCTGTATAGTAGTATCACTACAGTGGTACACAGTACACATGTGTAAGATCATACTTAGCGGTCTGCTGGACATTTCCAAATGTAAAATAAAAAGTTGCTTTCCCAATACACAATACAAGTTGCTGCCCTTTGCCTATCAACTGTGACTGAAATATGTATGCATATCTAAGCAGCATGTTTATTTTGAATATGTACAGTATTCTCAGGCATCTAATTGCATCTCTATCCACAAGCAGATGTTGGTCTGGGTAAATAGTGCCTGCCATTAACCTACTATTAGTCAGACTGCTCCCCTGCAGATATATACATACATATATTCAGGTTTCTGAAATTCATGATTAATTACTGCTTTGAAAAGTGTATTCTGTTTAACTGTATCATTATCAACACAGTTAAGGATGCAATTTTCATTGCCTTTGCATTTCTCTTGCATTCATTTATGTTGTTTACTTTTTTTGTTTCTCTTTAATTTTTTTGCTATTATATGCAGCAGCCCATCCCACTGGCAAGGCCTGCTGGCCCCCACAGGTGATAGCAGCAGCAGCACGTACACCACCACCAGCAGAAGCATATTTGAGCCTTAGACTGCCACAGTTGCCTCCAAATTTCCTGCCCTACCTGCACCAGAGATTGGTACAGTGGTACCCGCTGGTAGCTATGTGAGTGGAAGTGACACCTTTATCACCCACTGGAAAATGGCAGAACTTGCAAGGGATATCACTGATAGATAGCATCAGCCACATGGTAACCATGCTCCAGTGACTTGTTTAGTGGCTTCCCTGTTCCGCGCTGGCTCTACCATCTGTGCCAGTAGTAGTCACAGTATCCAGGGCATCTGTGAACAACCAATCTTATCCCCCAGCCTGGTGTTCTCCTCCCTTTTGTGTCCATGCTCACCTCTGTCAGTTTTACAGTCCTCTGCTCACAGCTGTCTTCTCTCTGTTTGTCCGTTGTTTACTTCACCATTGCATTCCCCTCTCTCACTGAGTTCTCCACATCCTGTAATCATATCTGTCTTTTCCTGCTAATTAAACTACCTGCAAATTTGTTGACCACATCCAATCATTTTACCATGATCATTCTTAAGGGGGTCTTTTTGATGTTAAGATTTAGGCTGCTGAGGTCTAGAATTTACTTGCAGTCTTTGTTTTTCTTGTTCTTGTTTGTAGAGAAAAGAATAGTGAATAGACTTTGGACCCTCTCTGGTTTGATGGTACCTCTTTGATGGCTCTTTTTTTAATTCAGAACATATTCCTCTTCTGGACATTTTTTGCTGGTGGGCTGGAATATCAGGGATAGGCTGTGTTGGGGGAGTGTATGGGAAAGGGTATCATATAGACTCTGGATATTGTGTCTCTCACTCAAGAATCATCTGTGATGACCAATCATACAGTTGAATGGAGAGACAAATGGCTCCCAGCTGCCTCCAGTGGGGAACAGGCAGGTAATCCTTCAGGGACATTAGCATTATTTACCCCAAAAAGGCCCCAAAATCCCTAATACTGCAGATGTCCACAACATCTGGGATCAGTGTCCATTAAAGGGGTCACCTAATCCATGGCCATCCCTGTCTAATGTAGGGTTAAAGTGCTGATGCTGGAGTTTCCTGAACCATAGGGATTTAGACTCCTTATGATTCCTGTTATAGGTTATTTAGGTGGTCACAAATTTGACTCCTTTGGCAGATAGAATCCTGCTTTCTTGCTCATACCTCAACAGTTGTTCTTTCACAGAAGGACCAAATAAAGAGGTGTTATCATAGTGAGCATTTATGAAAGATGCTTTAAAATTGTTCATAAAGTCACAAAGGCAGAGCCTAGCAAAGTGTCCTGCTGTATTACGTTTATCCACTGTCTAGACAATCCATTGGCAACATTATGTAGCATCTGCATGAACAGTCTGGTGATATGCAACATTGCCTCCACCACAGTCTATAAATGTTTTCTAGACTCTGACCTGGGTGATCTTAACAAAGAATCTTAAGCTTTTTTTGCAAAGTAATTCAATGCCGAAGGGTAATAGTTCCTGAGGCATGTGTACACTTCCCCATTCTATCCATCTCCCTGGAAGTGTGGACAACAGCTGCAATGTCCAACAGCTCTCGCTTGGTAGCTGCTGCTACAGTCAAGGAGTACAGCAGATGTCCATTGGACAAGTGCTGCCATTCCTTAAGGGATAGAGAACATTGTCAGACTTTAGAGTGAGCAGAGCAAAAGGCCTCAAATAAGACCTCCTCATCCTGACAGGGTGGGTCTATAGGCCTAACTCATCTGTCTCATCAATTACAGGATTTGGTCCTGAGACATAACTGACATTGAATGCATCACTGTTGCATGAATCAGATGGGTGAGACCTGATGTTATGGCAAGAGTAACTGTTGGCTCTGGACACACAGGTTCCAGAAGATGTCTTGGCTGCAGAACAACCAATGCCAAAACAAGGACCAGGGAGGGAGATTACGGACCAACCTGATCTGTCTTAGATGCAGGGGGTGGGGGATAACATGGGATGACACCCATTTGAATCTGTGTTTTCAAAAAGGCTTTCATTATGTCTTCCCAATCCACATCACTGATGCTTCTAAAAAACTTAACAGATCAGAGGGAAGACGTGGAAAGAGGTCTGGAAATAAAACAAGGTAGTACCATCTTGGAAGAATACTTACTGCCTGAAGGCCTCAGCAGCTTGTCCTGAATTATTATTATCTGCTCCGTAGCTGGTGTAGCCTGAGGAAAAGGATCTTTATCTGCAGAAGAAGAAGAAGAAGAAGAATTGTCAGCTCTAGTTCTGAAGTCTTTGGATCAGTAGAAGGGCCAGCAATGGCTACTTTCCTTTTTGTAGATTCTCTGTGCTTTTCATTATCTGTCTTTGTTTTATCAGAAGAAAGGTCTGGGGGAGAAGACCATTTAGAATTAACTTGTTGCTGTGATCTGCAAAGTAATGCAGCCTGAAGGCCTTGCAAATACAGCAGTCTGCTGTTAAATGATCTGGCACCAAAGCACACTATGCAAAAGTCATGAGTGTCTTGAGGTGGGATTTTGTAGGTGCACTTGGCACTCTTACAGAAACATATCAGGCTTGCCTTGTTTATCCATGTCTAACAGTCAACAATATACCAGTAAACAGCTCGAAAAGAAAAACTTTACAAATTTGAAAAATGCAACACAGCTTCACTGCCAGTATTAATACTGCTATATTTAGTATTGCTATTATAATTAACTTAATTTAAAGTAATTCTTTAGTATAAATAAATTACAAAAAAAGAGAAAGTCATTGAGCCTACAATTAAAATGACACAATTAAGGAAGAAGGTGGAAAAGACAAAAACAGGTCAAACGTTTAAAAAAAAGCTCATGTAGCATGCTAGCAGTACTCGATCCAAACACTACCATCTCCAGAGATCAAAATGTATTTAAAGCAATAGTTAAGCCCTTTCATCCATCTAAGCTACAGATTTAAACAGAGCCACAAATTAATTCATTTGTTCATATAAGAAATGAAACAGATCATGTGACTAATTAATGGTGTTTTTAAAGAAACATTAACTAAATCTAACACTAAGTCATATATATGTATATAGTCTACAGTATGATACAGTCTAAAATTCTTGTACTTAACACAGAATAGTTGTGATAATAAAAAGAAGTTAAAATACTATTAGCTAATCTATCAATTCATATCTGCTAAGTATTAAATATTCTAATCAAAAGTTTAACATATACTGACCATCTAAAAAAACTTGAGCTATACTCTGTGGCATATCGTCTAATTAGAGGCGATCTCTGCTTAACATACAAGGCCATGACAAACCCTGAGCTGTTGGACATGCTCCACTTAAAGAAATCCCAATCCCCTCAGAGCCACATGCTCCAGCGATCTAAACCTTGTCATCACAATGAACAAAACATGCTGGAGGGATAGGTTCCTGATCCAGAGACTCCCCATACTCTGGAATAGACTGTCCATACATGTCAAGCAGAGCACCTCCTTGGCCCTCTTCAAAAGTAACCTTGACGATTGGATGGGAGATATGAAATTCACCCCGGGATCATGTCAGTCGCCCTGTAGACAAGGGTCCAGGGAAGTAATTATTGTGGGAAGAAATATCCAGGAAATTGTTATGGCTAGGCTTGTATAGGCCCTAGGGCCAACAGCCTAGTACCAACCTATGAACCTATATTAATGTTGATAAATGTAAATTATAATGTTAATGCTCTGTACTAACCAACAGATTATAGAAATGTGGTGATTAAGTCCTGGAACATTAAAACTGTCCAATTACAGTTCCCAAAATAGTTCTCTAATTTCTAACCAATTCCCCCAATCACCTCCCCCTTCACTTGGAGTGACTACTTCTAAAATCCCAAACTGAAACTTTTGTATAATAAACAACTCAAAGTATTTTTGAAGAAGGAACTGTTTGCATTTTCTTTAAAATGTTGTAATTGTGTTCATATATACGTTTACATAAAGCCCTCTCAATTTTGCCAATATAGAAATTTTTACATCCAGAAAATATGACCACATAAACAACACCCTTGGTAGAACACTTTCCTTTCACCAATTGCATTTTCGATCTAAATTTACAACACCTGCAAGGGCGGGTAACCACTACAAACCTGTATGTATACATACTTTCTTGGCATTCAAACATACCTTTCAAGTTTTTAACCATCTTATATAGAAGCAAGTCTATATTAGTTCACCAATAGCTATTTCCAGTGAACGCCAATTCATCGAAAGCTAACCTTCAAAAATCACTTTTGCGATTCGCGGCATTTTCCCAGGGCAATGAAGTAGTTGGCCAACTACACAACTTTACCCTTTTACCCACTGTAGTGCAATCTCAGAGTTGTTATATATAGTTAGCGGGGTTGTGGGGGTGAAGCCTCCCACTTCGGTGTGTTTGAATTAGTGTGTCGTGTTTTCCGTTGTGCTGCAGGGCAATTGTTTCATTGCCTGAGAAAATTCCGTGAAAATTTTAAATTTACTTTTCTAATCTCTTTTGCAAATGAATTATACTTAATAACAAATGAGGAGTGGAAGTCCTTGATGTGTTTTTCAGTTGAAAATAATGTACTTTGTTCAATTTCTGAACCTAACAGTAGAAAGTATTTCCCACCCCACTTCTCAATAATTTCGTACTTGATTGTATTGAGACAATCTTGGGTGTAACCTCAATCTAAAAACAGTATAATTATTTTGCCAACTTCATTAGTAAAGAGTTCAAAGTTTTAACACATTCTGGCTGCTCTAACTAGCTGACTTTTTATAACACGTTTTTTACATGCTTGTGGGTGGCAGCTAATAAAGTATAATTAAGTGTTTGAAAATGTTTCCCAAAATTGTTGAATCAAATTTCTTAAGAGTGGTGTTCTTTAAACAGTGATGTCTAGGTAGTTAACAAGATTATGTTGAATTTGATGGATAAACCTTAAAAATAGAGTTGCCTTATTCAAATAATCTAAAAATTCAAAGAATTCTTCCTCTCTGTCTCTCCACTGGAAAACCAAGTCATCCAGATATCTCACATATAAAGTCCATTTGCTAGCAAGATAGAACTGAGAATGAATTTCCTCTCTCATTCATATATAACTAAGCTGACATATGTAGGCGCACATGCTGCACCCATTGCCACTCCTTTTATCTGTTTATAACATTTGCCTTCAAAAAATATATAGCTGTTGTACAATACAAATTCCATATAGTCCACTATTTTATTTTATTTTTATTTTACATTTGTTGACCGGGCTAGTCCAGCTGGATATATGTCCATTTTCAGCAGAGGCCCGGGGAGAAAAGCTCCTCGAAAATACATAATACATCCTCGTAAAATATTATATATAAAAGACAATATTTCACAGGTGCAAGTACAATACAAAATTAACCTATATTATACATGATAGATTATACAGATGTGAGTAGATTAAAATATAAGGAAATATGTTCACTTCAAAACACATTTGATTGCAGAATCTTATGATATGTATCTTTTGTTAACTTAGCAGGTAGTCTAAATGACATTTTAGGGATATTGAAAGAGATTCTAATCAATTTTAAGGCCTGTTATATTTATGGTTTTCAATAGGCAGTATATACAGTAATAAGACAGGTATCTTTGTAAGAAATGACATGAGAAGTTAGTCTGGGTTCACACAGGGGCATAACCAATGGGATTTAAGGTAGGTTTTAAGCCTGATTTTAAATTGTGTTAGTGAAGAAAGGGAGGTCAGGTCACTAGGGAGAGAGTTCCAGGTTTTACCCATGTTATTAGAAACAGAGTCACCAGCCTTATTGTAGGTTTTGCCTATTTGTACTAATATTTTATTAGATGAGCGTAGGGTCTTAAGGTTGTTGTAGGGGGTGATAAGGTTGGTAAGAATTGGTGTGTTAGTAGGCTGATACAACATTTTGTAGGCAACTGTTAATTGTTTAAATAGAAGTAGATTTGGCAACTCTAGCCATCCTAGTTGTTCATAATTAATACAGTGATGGGTTCTGAATATAGAGCCTGTTGCAAATCTAGCAATACTGTTATAGGAGACAGCCAGTTTGTTCAAGTTGTTTTTTGAGAGGTTACTATATATAGGGGAGGCGTAGAGGAGGGTAGAGATTCAGTGGGTCTGGGCAATAGTAGACCTTGCTAGTGGGGTAAGAAAGGATTTGAATCTATAGAGGGAGCCTAGTTTTTTGTTGACTGTTTTTATGGTATTGTTAATGTGACTATCAAAGTTAAGGTTATTGTTAATTAGTACCCCTAGGAGTTTTGTGGTAGAGTCAGGGGATATGATGGTTCTGTTGTTTGAGGTAACAGTAAAGTGTAGTGGTGTGGCCCTATGGGTGGGAGTAAAAAGTAGGAGTTTGTTTTTTTGGGGGTTCAAGATGAGGCACTGGTGTAGTAACCATTCCTCAACTATGCTAAACACTTTTTGGGTGAGAGACTGAAGGTCTGATGGGGTTGGGGCTGAGCATATTAATGTGGAGTCATCTGCGTATTGTATTATGGTAGCCTGAGGAATTACAGTATGCAGGTCATTGATAAAAATAGAAAATAGAAGAGGTCCAAGTATAGAACCTTGGGGAATACCGAGTGCAATGGGGAGATGGGGAGATAAGTTGTTCCCCCACAGAACTGCTTGTTGCCTATTGTTTAAATAGGATTGAAACCATTGTATAGCCAGTGCATCAACAGATAGGTTTTTGAGTATGTTTATGAGAAGTTGGTGGTTAACCATATCGAAGGCTTTAGAGAGATCAGTAAAGAGGGCTGAGGATAGTGTTGTTATTGCGATTTTTGTTTATACAGTCAGAGAAGGATAAAAGGGAAGTAGTAGTACTGTGAAATGGCCTGAAGCCATGCTGGCAGTTAGCTAAGAATTTGTTATCTATTAGGTGTTTTAACAGTTGCTTATGAATATATTTCTTCATGATTTTTGCCAGTGGAGATAATATAGCAGTAGGTCTGTAGTTAGATAATTCCCTAGAGTTTCCACCTTTATGCAGGGGGATAATATGCGAGATCTTCCAAATAGATGGAATGGTTCCCTCAGAGATTGTTCTGTTAATCAGAATGGAGATGGGGTAGGCTATGGCATTTGCAGCTTTTTGCAGATATCCTGCAAGAAGGAGATACGCTGCAGTAGTGGTAGGTTTGAGTTTTAATAATAGGGTACGGATAAAGGATGTAGGGACAGGTTTGAGATGAAATGAGGGAGGTAAGGTAGTATTAGAGGATGCCAGAGATGAGCTGTCAGGAGTTAGTTGATTGGCAAGAGACTGAATGGTCTCAGTGAAGAATGTATTAAAGGTACTTGCGATTTGCTTTGGATTGCAATCGCTTAGTAAGTCTCTAATCATAGTTGGTCAATTCCAATAAGGCAATGTGGAATAAGTCTAAACCCACTTGGTGAGGGGATATTTGTGAATAGATCATTAACGTCCACTGTCAGAAAGATAGTATCTTGAGTGTTACATTGCTGCTTTATCTTATGCAAAAGGTCCCACGAGTCTTTTAAGATGTGGGTGGTACAACTAAAAATGTTTTTCAGAGATCTAACCACAAAAGCTACTAATGGGTAGGTCTTAGACCCTTCAGCTGAAACAATATGAATGAATTGGGGATCGTTAGGGTGCTTATGGACTTTTGGAATCCCGAATGCTGCAGGAATAAGAGGTTTCTTTAGTGAAGGGAAAGAAAATATCTGTTAAACTGAATAGAGTTCCTTTTAAGAATAAAGTTCATACTTTCAAAGCCATGTCTAAAACACATGTTGATAAGTTCATTGTACTCAAAACTGTTGATAGCACATCCAATGGGAAACTTAGAATCTTAAACCCTTCGGAACTCTCTTTTTGTTCAAACTCTCAGTAAGAAAAGCATTGAAAAGTTGAACGTTTCATACCTTTAGTTGTTTTTTTCTCAAAATCCTTTATTAATGATTATAAATTACATTCCAGTAAAACAGAAGAGTCTAAATGTAATTGCTGAATGAAACATCTTTGATTAACCAGTCATTTGAGTTCCAGTAAAAGTCTGTGGAGTTTTCAGCTGAAACTGGTCTCAAGTGTGCACCTGTTTGTTCAACGTTTGGAAATGCTGAATAAATCACTTCCAGTGCTGAAGGAGGTACATCTGGTTTGTCTTGAAGTTTGGACTGTCCCATTCTGTTTGAATGTAGAAGATAGGAGTTTGAAGAAAGTAGGTCTAACGTATTCCTGAGTACTGAATATTGTTGAGAGATCATAGTAATTAAATTTGTAAGATCTCCTTGATGTGTCAATTCTTTTGCCACTTGGTTTAACAGTGCATTAGAAGGTAGTATACCTGGAGAGAAACAGATCAAGGAATCCATAGGTGGAATAATGGGGGCAAAGGCACTGCCATGTTCTCAGATATTAAACCAGTACACACTAAAGAGTATGCATGACTGTGCAACTACAAATAAACTTCATTGGTAAAGAGTTCAAAGTTTGAACACATTTTGGCTATTCAGTTGTTTTAACTTATAAAAATCTCTAGTACAACATCTCTCAAAGTTGTCTGTGGTATTATTCAAAGGGGGATAAAATGCACACTTCTTTTTATTCATTTAATTAACATTTGTTTACCAGGAAAGTACAACTTGGAAAAAACATTTTCAGAGGAGGCCTAAGAAGAAACTCTCCAAATGCATGTCTTTGTAATGTGGGAGGAAACCAGAGCAACTGGCGAAAACCCACACGAACACAGGGAGGACATGCAGATGCCACACAGAAGGTGCCCCAGCCGAGAACTGAACTGGAACAAACTATTCTAATGTGTATGCAGGGGGAGGGCAAGCCCCCCTGCACCCCCACACCCCTGCAACTTAAATATACCAATGCCGAGATCACACTACAGTGGAGTGAATGGCAAAGTTCCTGTTCTGCACTGTACGGCAATCCCCATTCAATATGTTCGAGATTTTGCAATCTCGAGATTCAGGTCCTCGGGATTCAGAATTTCAGGATTGTGGAATTTCGGTATTCTGTAGTGATCACACACACACACACACACATATGGCTTACTATCACATGATGATAATGTTGATCAAAAATGTCAATTTACAACATGTCTAAAAAGGTAAAATTTTGGAAATGACATACCCGAAATTCCTACTTTGACAAGGTCAACATAGCAGGAGGTGACGTCAGTCACCAATGCTATGCACATTAACATACTGTTACACTCAACAGTCAATGGTAGGTTAATTGGACCAGTTTGAGGGGGCTGTGCCCCCCACACCCCCTGCACATTAAATATACCAATTCCGAGATCACACTACAGTGAGGAAATGGGCTAATTTCCTGTTCCTCAATGAACCACAACCTCCTTACACAATCTCAAACCCAAAATATCAACCTACACTACCCATTCACTGTAGTGTAGTCGATCGTTTTTGGTTTGGCATTATGCTAACTTGGGAACTGCAAGTCAACCACATGCCGGTTGACCGATGTAGTTTTCAAGTTCTGATAGTAAACCCACACACACACACATATATATATATATATATATATATACATATATATATATATATATATATATATATATATATATATACACACACACATAAATACATACACACACAAATTAAAAGTGCTTGGAACAGACTACCAAATTACATTAAAGCAAGTACTAGTTTAGATATTTTTAATGGCAGCCTGGACACTTATTATCGGAACAAGTGTTTTGGTATATTGGCAGGCTAGATGGGCATTAATACCCGTGCTTCAAATATTTGTATGTATGTATGTACGCATGTATGCCAGCAATCATGTATTCAGATACTTACAATCCACAAAAATAAAGTGAAAAAATACCCAACATATAAATAACAATGAAATTCTGTGGAATCAATGACAGTTGAAGTATTTCTACTTAAATTTGTATGTCCTTTTCCAAATCCCACCAATACTACTAACACTTCAGCCATTATGTGGATTTCTGGTAAAAGAGGTGTAGGAGGTAGTCTCATTTTTATTAGCTGTAACACTGGTGTTGGTGAGCAATCAAGAGGGCCCTTATCATAGACGTACAAACATCTGATTATTATTACTATTATTATTATTCATTATTGCACCATGACGTCACATATCTGTCCATTGTGAAAATGCAAGTTAATCATCATGGCCAAAAGGTCATATTCACCCAGGGATAGGACAGAGGGTAGGTTCCTGACCCAGAGACTCCCCATACTCTGGAATAGACTGCCCATACATGTCAAGCAGAGCACCTCATTGGCCCTCTTCAAAAGGAACCTTGATGATTGGATGGGAGATAGGAAATTCACCCCGGGGATCATGTCAGTCACCCTGCTAGACAGGGGCCCAGAGAAGTAAATATTGTGGGAAGAAATATCCAGGGAATTGTTATGGCTAGGCTTGCATAGGCCCAATGGCCGATAGCCTAGTACCAACCTATGAACCTATCATGGTAGTGACAAGTGCCAGCTAGTTTATCAGATAGTGTTAAGGTGTATTTGTGTATATGCATGTGTGGGGCTGCACGTGTAAGCATACGAGTCAGTATGCCTAGGATACGGGGGGAAATTAGATGGGGGTAGGGCAGGTGTGTGTGTGTGTGTGTGTGTGTGTGTGTGTGTGTGTGTGTGTGTGTGTGTGTGTGTGTGTGTGTGTCCATGAGGGTGATTGGGGGCTGCCAGTGATTGAGAGAAATATAAATTAGTAAATAATGAGGTCTTTTCTCATTGCAGCTAACAAATCTCTGAATCACAAATTCCTACATCATGTTTATAGCTTGTTTTTGCCACAGTTCTCATCTCCAGCCCAGGGTACTTTATGAATCCCTGTGATATATTATCAAAAGAAACACACAGTACAACACAACATCTGCATATGTGCCATTGGCTGGTATGACAGCAACAAAATTGAACATGGCCTACTGAGACTGTTGCAGTGTGTGCACTCAAAGACTGTAATACTGTTAAAAAAAGAATGACTTACTTGATTTTTTTTAAATGGAAGCAATCCATTTTTTCCTTTTTTTTCTTTCTTTTACTGATGCTCAAACACAAAATACTATGACCACGCATGTGCATCTGTACACCCTTTACATACTTTAATCAAGTCTTAAATTCCTCAGAGCACAGCAGAGCTGTAGGTATAGTGTGAGACAAGGATTTCTATACAGTGGAGCTGTATGTGGTGTTTTTATTACTCGAGTAGTTTTTTATGCCAGAGTGACTTAAAGGTACCCTCACTGAGCTGTACCTGTTCAAGCAGCTGTGGGCAATGCCATCCCTTCTTGGACTAAGATGAAGCCTATTCATGACATTCATTAGATCTTTCTGCTAGGCTTCCCTCCTTTCTACAAGAAGTCACAAGCCTCTTTCCCCTGTGCACTACTACAGTTAGTCATATAGGAAATACAAGGCAACTTAGTTTTGTGACTATTTACACCTTGCCAGTGCCCACCCTTAGAATGTACCTCCTTTTTCAAGGAAGGTTAGGCCATTTGGGCTGTGGCTGAATCCAATCATCCAGTTCCCATTTCATGGAGATAATTTATCATACTGCTTAACGTGCAGAGGGAGTGTATTCCAGAGCTGTGGGGAAGGTAGGTGCTATATAATAAACCCATCCATTATGTTTTATTTACTTCCTGAGGATGATTTACATCCCTGGTTCTGGTATTTGTGGGGTTATTTGATTTGTGGAGATAACAAGAGATCCAAGACCACTGAGTCCCTAATTACATGGAAGGCAAGGCATAGACCTTCCTTCAGGAGTCTATAAGATACTAAATAGAGGAACATGGAGTCTATGAAATACTAGCTAGAGGGATAGTACTTCCACTCTTTTATGCTATTTTACAGTGTTTAAGCATGTGATCTTCACAGCTGGGCACCTCTGGGCTGTTTCTATTTGTTTTATATGTCTAGTATGGTACATCTCTAAGGGAGCATTGTATTCAATAACTGGCCTAATTAGTGCTGAATGCAAGGGGACAATGGCCTCTTTATATCTCAGTGATATTTCTTTGGCAATTAACTGCACTAAGTACAAGGATTTTCTGATTGCTGTTGGTATGTGATGAACAATGGAGAAAGAATTATCAATCCAAGTTCCAAAGTCTTTAACAACATTCTCATTTTGAAGTGGAGTGTTGTCTGTGCTGGATACGTGGGGAGGAGTGGTCTACCAAATGTAAAAATATTGTACTTTTTAGCACTTAATTTGAACCATTTATGTTATTTACATGTGTAAGTTCTTGCAGAAGGGCTTGGGTTTCGGAAGGGGACTTGACAATGATTTGACAATTAATCCCAGTTTAGAGTTATCTGCAGACTTAGTTATTCAGACATCTTGGTTCATGGACTACAGCCAAATAATACTCATCATGCTGAAGGGCCTGTAACAGGCAGGGTCAGTGGTCGGGCCTCACTTGCGAAGTGTCATCACTACTGCTGTGTGACAAAACTCAGGGACAAATCCAGGTTAAACTGTTAAAGGAGTAGCCCTGCCAGGGCTTGTTTAGTACAGTCTATTAAACAGCCAGGTATATTATCAGGTCCCATGTTTTTTTATTTATTTTATTTATTTTACATTTGTTGACCGGGAATGTCCGACTAGGTTCCACAGAGCCTGTTTTCAGCGGAGGCCCGGGGAGAAATGCTCCAGATGCATGTCTTTGGAATGTGGGAGGAAACCGGAGTACCCGGAGGAAACCCACACGAACACAGAGAGAACATGCAAACTCCACACAGAAGGCACCCCAGCCGAGAATCGAACCGGAGAACCTCTTGCTGTGGGGCGACAACGTTAACCGCTGCACCACTTTCTTCTGTGATATGGGGTCTGAGAGATTCAGGGATAAATTAGCTTTGGCTAGGGTACCATTCACAATGAATTTGTATTAGTTACATTAGTTGGCAACATCTATTATATCAGAATAGGTGGTGCCATTATGAAGTCCATAGCAATAACCAGTGTTATTTCTTAGTTTCCAAACATAACTAAGGAAAGATATGCACTTGTCTTTAACTGAGGACACTAACCTAAGCTTTAGTATACCATATGAGTTTTTTTTTTTTTTTTGATCAGTTGTATACATTTTTTCTTTTACTGTACAGTTTATGTTGGTTATATTTAGATCTGGTTGGGACTAACAGTTCTTTCCATTTATCTAAGTAAGCATATAACTCCTTCCTAAAGCTACCTGCCGTGGCAATATCTGAGGTGATTCTGCTAGAAGTGAATTTTGAAACTTTGTCATATAATTTCATGAAATTAGTATTTTTGAAATCCTTGAGCTTTGAGATATTGGTTTCAGTGGATTTAGAGATTTTGAAGATGACAGACACTTCTTTGTGATCAGACTTAACTGGGGAAGGAGCTACTAGAGGAAAAATACATGAAAAAGCTACATTTAGAAGGACCAGGTAAAGTACATTATGTTTTCTGGTGTGTATGCTAATCTAGTCCAGGGAGTTTTTGTTTACTAAATCTAAGAACTTTTAGGCATATACTTTACTGGTGGTATAAGTAATCCAGTTTATTGAGAAGCAGTTAAAATCTCTTAAAATAATGGAGTTCTTGTTTGCAGGAAGTTCAAGTAGATTTAGGAACTTTACATGATTTTCAGGGGACATAGAGGTTACCCTGCAACAGGCTACACATTAATAATTGATTCTGTCTATTGTGATTTGGAGATCAATGAGTTCCATTTGTGGGTCTCTGGGATTCCATGTAGAGATGATAAAGTCCCTAAGAAATAAGGAGATGCTACCACACTAGCCATTGGGTCTGAAGGCATGGGAGGCACAAACTCAGGTATGAAGGTTGCTTTCTTAATTATACATATATGGCCATGTCCCAAATGAAGGACAGCCTCAAGGCCAGGCAGTTTCCTGTTGTGGTATCTGGCAAAGAACAGAGGCACCCAAATGTGATCCTGTTTTGGATTTGATGTTAGTTATGCTGGGATGTCCATTAGCTGGACTCAACCTAAAAAGACACTACTGGGGCAGCAAAGGGTTTAGCCAGTATGCAGAAACCTTAGAATGAGGGATACAGGTCATTCTTTTCAAAACAAATAGGACTGTTGAGCATCTCATTCCAAGCCAACACATACTGGATCCCCCTGGAATGACATTAGTTATGTAAGCAATTGTTGAAGCCAATTATTTTTTACTCGGCATCTAGGCATCATTCTTGGAGAAGGAAGGATTATATTCAGGACCGATCTTGTCTCCTGAACCTGATTGACTTCTTCAAATCAGTCTCCAGAGCCATGGACAAGGGTAAGGTGGTCCACACAGCCTATCTAGACCTTGCCAAGGCCATTGACACCATCCCCCACTCTGAAATCATAGATAAACTTACTAAGCTGGACATTAATCCCTACATCACCCAATGGGTTGCTAACTGGCTTACTGATAGAACCCACACTGTAAAAGTAGCCGACTCCAAATCCAGCTCCAGACAAGTGACAAGTGGAGTACCTCAGGGTTCAGTCCTGGGACCACTCTTGCTTGGCATCTACTTCTCTGAAGTACAGGCCAACATTAAGGGACTCTGGCTAACAAAGTTCGCAGATGACTGCAAACTGGAAGCCATTATTGAATCCCCAAATGATGTGGGTACTCTACAAAAGGGCATTACAGAAACAGATGCTTGGTGCCAGAGCCATGGGCTCAAGCTCAATGCCAAGAAATGTATAGTTATCCCCTTTGGGCAAAAAACATGTATCCGTGAATTACCACATAGGTGGCAGTACACTAAACACCGAAAGTGTGATAAGAGACTTAGGGACACAGGTGGACAGTGGTCTCACCTTCGATAACCACATCACCACAACAGTCAGGAAATCCTTCTATGTGGCACACGTCATCACTAAGGGCTTTTCATCCAGAAAAAAGGAGGTCATTGTCCCACTGTACTCATCCCTCATTAGACCCATTATAGAATACAACGCCCCGTTTGGTATGTACCTGTCAAGACATCTGCAACAACTGGAAAGGCTGGAGAAATACCTCACTAAAAGAATCAGAGGCCTAAAGCAGATGCCTTATGCTGACCGCCTTAAAAAACTCCAGCTATACTCTGTCGCATATCGTCTACTCAGAGGCGATCTCTGCTTAACATACAAGGCCATGTCAAACCCAGAGCTGTTAGACATGCTACACTTAAAGAAATCCCAATCCCTCAGAGCCACACGCTCCAGGGATCTAAACCTTGTCATCACAATAAACAAAACATGCTGGAGGGATAGGTTCCTGACCCAGAGACTCCCTAGACTCTAGAATAGATTGCCCATACATGTCAAGCAGAGTGCCTCCTTAGCCCTCTTCAAAAGGAACCTTGACGATTGGATGGGAGAAAGGAAATTCACCCCGGGGATCACATCAGTCGCCCTGCTAGACAGGGGTCCAAGGAAGTTAATAGTGTGGGAAGAAATAGCCAGGGAATTGTTATGGCTAGGTTTGTATAGGCCCTAGGGCTGATAGCCTAGTACCAACCTATGAACCTATGTCATTCACTCACACATGGGCAATGCTGTATAACCATAATACTGAACAAATGTCTATTAGAGGGCTAATTCCCGAAAGCATGGAAACAAGAAATGTTAGTACCACTAAGCAGACATCCCCAAAGTGTGAAACAGTATACGCCAATTAGCATCCTAAGTCCACTTTTTTTTAAAATGCTTGACTGAATCATTCATAACTATCTTACAATATTCCTCAAAAAGCATAGTTTAATAATGCTGAGTATAACTTACATATACTGAAACATTTCCACAAAATATCACATCCAGCTACAATTCCATAATACCAATCACAACCATAATTCTGGACTTTTCTAAAGCCTTTTTGTTGTCATGGGTTAGATCATGCTAACAACAGATGCAATGACAATCATCTCAAATTAAATGCGACAGAATATAACCAATTTCATTTTGATAAACAAAACAGTTTCACTTACCATACAGGTGATACATCCCTCCAATCAGACACTGTTGTATGGGATCTAAGCACTGTTGTTGATAATTCCTTATCATTTAACCAGCATAACACCATAGTGCTTCAGAAAGCCTTTTATCTGGCTCATATAATTTACAAAGGCATCGCCACTCGATCCAAAGAAGTCTTAATTCCCTTTTTGTTATTGAATATAATGCACCTTTTGGTATGTATCTGAATAAACATAATAGTGTAAAAAACTTGTCTGTGTGGAAGATTTTCAGTCCATATATCTGTAGTTAATCACTGTATATTAATCAGATCAGACAATAGTAGTAGAAGTAGCGATCTTAAACGCGTCTTAATTTCAAAAAAATAATAAAAAATATATAATTTGAAATACTGTACAGAATTGCTAAGTATTCGAAAGTAATCCAAGTAAGGCAGGCAGTCTGTTTCCAGTCGAAAATCCTTTATTAAGTATATATTAACTTAAAAAACAAATTAAACTTAAACACAAAGAAGTTTCTTACACTGTTTTGTTTTTGGACCCACTATACTTGTTTAGTGGGTTGTTTGAGACTTCGGGGATACCACAGAGATTACTTCTTTTTATTTGAATAAATATCAGTCAACTTAAGAGACCTCAAAGACTCATAACTAAAAAGATCAGTGGCCTCAAAAATCTTTGTTACCAGGACAGACTGGCATCCCTTTCTCTGTACTCAGTCTCTTACAGACTCATTCCTGGAGATCTGTACCAGTCCCTTCGAGCCACAAGAGATCCAACTTTATTTGACATTCTATTTCTTTGTGGACCTAATAGTAACTCAAATACTCGGTTAAAGAAATGAACATTCATCAGTAGATAAGTAAGACATGTTGGCTTGACAGATTCATGTCCAACAGTTGAATGTAAGAAGCACAAAATGAATAAACACCACTACAGACACATTAAACATTTATTTCCACATAGATTAAGTACTTTTGACCCTCAACAGGAGACTTTATCAGAATATACATCTTAAAAAGACACTTCCTTATATAGGATACTGATACCTTGACAGGATCCCTATTTAAAAAGACAGTAACCACATTTCATCAATCATAACAAGGACCCTTAAAAGGAAATAAATACATTAACATGAGAAAAAACTAGTCTGTAGTAACATGTTAAAAAAATTCATAAATTTCATTTAAACAATTTACATATAAACAGTCAATTCATGTTTTATAATTTTGCACCATGGAGTTTAAGAATCAATTGAATCATAACATTCTCATTAAGATTGTCGGGGGGGGGGGTAGGGGCACTTAATTTAAGCTGCTATAAAAGCTCTTTGTCCTCTAACAAGCCCCCCCAGGGATTATTTTCTACCTTTTCCACTATACAAAAGCTGAATTTCTTTGTAATTTTCACATATATCTACATATTTAGCTAGGGCGTTGTTCAAATTCATTTTCCAATGTCACAGCTATGCTCACAGATCCTCTAACTAGGCAATCTCTCTGTCTTTCAAATACAGAAACTTGGATGTCCAGAACATTTAGCTTAGTATACAACACCAAGAAGGGAACAATTACCTTTCTGCAGTGCTAAAAAGAAAACCAGAGTGCTGTCTAATTTTATGGAAACCCCTTCCAAAACATCAGGATACTGCTTACTAAACCTGCATCTAGTAGTTTAATCATTAAATGTATTATTTGCTTTAGCCACCTTATGGTTCTCTAATAAAGTTTTAAAACTGCATACCATTTTAAAAACAAACACAGGTTCAGTTCTGATTGCTCTAAATACTGATTCATTACCTCTTTTTTTTTACTCAAAGAAATTTTTATTAAAATGTTTTCCATGTCTTCAAATAGATTGAACCACAAATACTGAAACATAAAATAATATAACATAATTAACTAATCAACTATTTACAAAAGAAACTATATACAATTGCCTTAAGTATACAATCTATAACATCACATAGTCCCATATACAATATGCAATTTGCATTAAGATGCTGGGCGCACTAATCAGATCAATTTGTTTTGTCCAATATTTCGTCAACTTTCTGCCAATAAATGTTGTATGATGATGTCTTACCAGTTCTTTTCTTTATGGTTGCTACTTCCATTCGAGACACAATGACTACAATTTTCTTGAAATCTTGAATAGCTGATGGCACTTTATTCTTCCAGTAATGGCAAGCAATGTCCACAGTAAAGATATTTTACTTTTGGGACACAGTGTGATATGGGTACGTTAAACAAAACTAATGACTTGGTTAACTGAAAAGTATCATTAAAAAATTGTTTGAAAGAAATAATTTCAAACCAATATTTATTCAGTGAATGAGAATAAAAAAAATATGTTCCTAATCTGCTTTTGTATGCGTTTTATATCTCCAAATATCAATATGTTTCTTATAAATTAGTTCTAATCTATGAGGGATTAGAAAGGATCTATGTAGGAATTTCCATGCATATAGTTTCCATTGAACTGACCTGGTGGAAAGGCTTGATAATACAAGGGTCATTTCTTTTTAATTTTTATCAGGATCTTTTTGAGTAACCGGATTATAATAATTCCAATAACTATCATTGGTATAGTTCTTTGTTTCTTTACGTGTCTTGTGAATTTTGGATAGATATCCTTGTCCTTTATAAGTATTATTTATTAAAAGTATCACAAGATCTATGAACTTAGGAATATTATTTTTTAAAGTTGGTGTTATCAGTTCCAGCTTATTTGTGATGTACTGTCTTATTTGTTGTACTGGTAGCCACAATTTATCATGTAACTCAAAATTACTTTTGATTTGATCTAGTGTGAGTAATGTACTGCCATGGAGTATTTGATACCAATAAATCATTTCTTTTTCTTTATGCTCTTTAATTACACTTGAATCAATCTTGTATACAAGCTATAGGATGTAATATAAAAACATGTCTTTATATCTGGGTTCATTTTTATATATTTTCTAAACAGTATTATTGTTTCAGTAACAATTATACACTTTGTTTTTATACTTTTATTAAATATGTTATCGCTTATCACAATATAAAAGACTTTTGTTAGATTTACATTATATTGTTTATGGGCTGCATTACTAATGATATTACAAATAGATTCATGAATTAATTTCCATTTGGCTGTATAGGTTGACTCCAACCATAGAATAACTGTTTTAGTAATAGATGCCAATGAATAAATCTCTACATCTGGTAGATTAATACCACCCTTCTCCCAACCTTTTAAATGGTTAAGTGTGATTCTAGGCTTATTGTTAAACCAAAGGAAATTCAACATCATTTTATTGTATTGCTGTATAATTTTCTTAGTAGGAGGGATGGAAAAGGATTGTATATAATATAACAATTTGGGGGAAATGACTGATTTAATTATATACAACTTATCTTCCATTATATAAAATATCTTATTCCATTTCTGCATTAATGATTTTATTTGACTTAGTATATGAATATAGTTAATATTTTTGTTTCTCTAGTGTTGCTTGTTAGTAAGATTCCTAGGTATTTAATGTTATTATCAGGTGCTAAGTACTTAACAAAGTCATTATTTAATTCCCTTTTATTTGAGTTAATTAATAACATTTTAATTTTGATTTCATTAAATACAAGACCAGAAATAGTTTGAAATAAGTTCATTGTTTGGAATAATTCAGTTAATTTATCTTTATCAGATATTGTCAACAGGATGCCATCAGCAAATGACTGTATTTTCATTTCTAAGTTATTCCCAATTACTCTGCCTTTATTATCTGTGTTCATTCTAACATAGTTAGCAAAAGGCTCAATTGCTAATGCAAACAGTAAAGGTGAAAGTGGGCATCCTTGCTTAGTTCCTTTTCTAATAGTTATAGAAGTAGAGAGACATGACCCAATATAACATAAGCCAGAGAATTTTCATATAGTGTTTTAATTAAGAATGTGAATTGTTGTGAAAAAACATATTCCTCTAGTACCACCAGTAAATAATTCCAATCTATTGAATGAAAGGCGCTATTGATGTCTAGACTCACCAGAGTCATGTCTCTCTTACTTTAATCAACATAATCTATCAAGGCAAGAATTCTTTTAACATTATCATAGGTGTTTCTATCTTTTATGAAACCTGTCTGATCATGATCAATTAACAATGGTAATATATGTCTAATTCTCTCCGTATGCATTGCCATAAACATTTTATAATCTACATTTAACAATGAAATGGGCCTATAGGAAGAACATTTTGAGGCATTTTTTAAAGATTTCAGAATAGGTGAGATTAAACTATATTTCCAAGAAGGTGGAACTAATATTCCATGCTTAATCTGGTTAAAAACCTTCAACAATAACTGTTTAGCTTCTTTGGGCAATAACATTTCCGATGTTATATTATCATTTCCTGGTACTTTAATGGGTTTCAGTTTTTTTAATTTGATTCTGCAACTCGGACATTAGTTAATTGACTATGTCCTTTTGTATATTAAGTTTAATAATATCTGTTTCCTCTTGAAGTTCAGTTAATTGTTTGTCCCATTGCTTCCTTTTATTTTTGTACCAAGTTAATGTTCTTCTATATATGTATGCTTTTAATGTATCCCATACACAGATTTCTGAAGTGTATTCATTTCTGTTTAATTCAAGAAATTGCTGTAATTCTTTTATATAAAATTCTTTAAATTCTTTTAGATTCGTAATACAGGATGGTATTCTAGTGATTGTCGCCATTTGTTTGTTATGAGCTTCAACGTCAAAAATAATTGCATTGTGGTCTGTTAACGGACAAGAGATTACTTTAACATTGCTAAGAAAGGTGGTTATTTCCCTTGATATATATATGCTCTATCTATTCTTGAGTGTGTGTTATACCTATGTGAAAAAAGTATAATGCAGAGACTCTTTGTCTGCATATTCATTAACATCTTTAAGATTATATAGTTCAAATTCTGCTAATGTTTTTGATGTTGTAGTTTTCCTTCTGGTATTTATAGAGTCAGTATCGTTATCATCTAGCATACAATTGAAATCCCCAGCTATTATCAAGTTCCATTTGGAGTACTGGATTACTTCTTCTAACTGTTGTTTAACTGTACGTGCACTCAAGCCAGGTATCCAATAAAAGCTAATAAAAGTATACAGTTTACCATTTATTGAGATAGTTGACATATAAAGCATCCCAGATTTATCTGATATGAGCTTATTATTTCTGGTATAATGACAGAATTTTTCCATAAAATCATTACCCCTCTTGCTTTTTTCTTATGTGATGAACTTGTTAATACTGTATAACCATTGAAACTGAGTAAATTAAAATCTTCAGCTAATAAACGTGTCTCTTGCAGAAATATAAGTTGTGGGTTTATAGTTTTAATATATTTAAATAAACTTAGTCTCTTACATTTATTATTCACCCTATTAACACTAATTGAGATCACCTTCATATTTAAATACTGCTATATGTAGATTTAATTGAACTTGTATTCCACTAGGCAGAATAATGTATAAAAGTTCTTGTTTGTGTACAGCTGCAAATAAAAAAAACTGTTTTAGTTTCCTTTTAGTTTGACTAATATACTTAGGCAAGTAAAAAAAAAAAAACATAAGAAACATAGTAGTATCAAACCCTGAACCATGAACCCCTTTCTATCCATGGGATTATTATAAACCCTACACTTAAGATGACAAAGCATCAAAGTGTCCCTCTCTCTATCACAGGCACTATACTCCAAGCCTGATAAGTCATTACTTGTTAGAAAGTGTGTTATCATTCTATAGGATAATTGTAACAGTAAACTTATGGTTATTAACCAGTCTGACATATTCTAAACTCAGTCTACTAAGGTTGACAAGAATTAACAATCCCAGTAACATATCAAGAAATCATACAGGTTGATATGAATCATCTTTAACCAAATAAATTGTCGTACAGTTATGCTTAAGAATAGGCTACACTGCTGTACTTATGAATTTTATAATGCATGTTTACTATAAGCAAATCTTTCAACATTCCTTCTTGTGTTAAAACCTTCTGTTTTTTCTCTTCTAAGTGTAAGCAACAACCAAACAAGATGAAAACCCATATGTTAATAGCCTGTATAATTAATGTTTGGATATTGTTTCTGTGGTTTACTTAGGGGAGATTATTTAAAAGTTACTATATAACTTGTAGCAGTGTAAAAAGTATATAATTATATACATTTTAAAAGTCCTGAAAAGTAGTGCAACTTATGTAAGCTTAAAACAACCCTGTAAATAGAAAGATATGATTTATATACAATATTATTTAACACACTAATAATCCACATTGAATTGTAAAGTCAGATAACAATGCTGCAGTCAGCATAATTGAACTGATATAGATAACAGTAAGGTATTGAGCAAGTTTCCTTTTCTGAGTTAAAAGACTGAGAAACATTTACTTACCTCAATATGTATTACACTAATAACAATCCAAATAGTCGTGCTGGAAGACAACCAAGGCAATCGTAAATTGTAGCACAAGCTATAGAATCCAAAAAAGTACATCCAATGACCGCATATATAAAATAGGTAGAATTTATTGTGGAAGACGCATAAACAGTTATTATAAAAAACGCACAAACAGTAAGCGCTTTCGCCGTAGCTTCATCAGACTGTTAAAATTCAAATGTGAACCTGTTTTTAGCTGATTGGGAAGAGAATGTATTGTTCCAACATAATTTACATCAGCAACATGTCTCATTTTATCGACGTTTTGTCGATGACGTCTTCCTCGTGTGGCAGGGCAGCATACAGGAATTGAATCAATATGTAGTAGACATTAACAATATGACCCCTTATCTGAAATTTACATGTGAATTCTCTCACACAAAAATACATTATCTTGATGTGTATGTGGAGAGAGTAATGGGGGACTCAATCAACACTGGAGTTCATCGGAAATCTTGCTATCATAATAATTTATTACATAGATTTAGTATGCATCCCCCCTATATATTTAACAACATTATAAGGGGCCAGAGTATGCGCATATCTAGACTGAATGTATCAGAACAAAATTTCCAAACGGAAATTAACAATTTTAGGTATAGATTATTTCAACGTGGTTATAATGAACCACATATCAATAAATGCTTGGAAGATATAGGGAAAGTCAGGCTCAGCAGAGCTCGACCATATTACTCTGCACCTGCTGATAATATTCCAAACAAAGTGAGCATCCCTAATATAGTAAAGGTACCTATGTATTACACTGAGGATCGAAATATAGTTATGAATATAATTAAAAAACATTGGCGTATTCTTACCTCTGACATAGATATTAAAACAATAGTAGGTGAACACCCAAGATATCAGTTTAGGAATAAACCTAATTTAAAAAGTCTATTATGTCATTTTCATATGTATAATAGAAATATAGAAAGCTTAGGTACCTATCCATGTGGCCATTGTAATTATTGTGAGTATGTCCTTCCAGGGAATCACTTTCTCCATCCTGATTCAGGCAAATTTTTAATTTCCATACTATAGGTTCATGTGACACTTATAATTTAGTATATTTGGCAGTATGCCAACAATGCCAGGCATTTTACGTAGGTAAAACGAATCGAATGTTCCACATTAGAATTAGGGAACATTTATATGCCATCAGGATAAGTTACATGCCAAATGCGTTAGCTAAACATATAGCCAGAGAAGGGCACACCCATACATTTAAATTTATGGCTATAGATTCGGTCATACCTAATATTAGGGAAGGTGATATATGTAATAAAACTGAATGTAAAGAGATAGACTGGATCATGAGACTGCGATCTGATCAAGGGAAAGGCCTTAATGAAAGGGCTTCTTTAAAACCCATATTAAGATTAAGGAGGTTAAAAAATTTTGATAATAGATAGGTCATTAAAGGTGAGATAAAGACATTGATGAAATGGTAGTAGTTATATTCATTTTTATTTTTATTCTTTTTATTTTCATTTTTATTTTCATTTTTATTTTTATAGATGGCTATACTCATATTTAGCATAATTGGTACTTTAGTTAATACATATCACTGTTTATATCTTACATATTACATTTATTTGTTTATTTTATAATGACAGCATATATGAAGGTAGGCTTCATTTACTATTACAATTATATCACAAAGCGTGTAGATTGTAACTGTTTTTTACTACTTCCGCACTTTCAGCGGAGTAGTATATTAATAACTCAGTTCTGAATGGACCTCGATATAGACACATTTATAATATCATAGCTTTATTATATTCTAAATGTTAGGTTTTAGCATTCGCTCAATATATTATTTATGCATTTATACATTTATATATAATCTCTATCAAAATAGAATGTTTTTTATATATGAGGTATTTATTAATATATAATAGCATTAGATAAGTACAGATGGAGATAATTACTTTACTTCATTTTATATGACTATATTAGGTATAGACAAATTGGTTTGCCATTATTCAGCGAATTAATTTTTATAGTATTGTATTTTTTGTTGTGTTCCTTTAAAATCACTTAGATGTGGCTAACTGGTATGTACCATGTCATTAATTGTTATTTATAAAGATAATTGCAAGCACATTTGAATTTTAACAGTCTGATGAAGCTATGGCGAAAGCGCTTACTGTTTGTGAGTTTTTTATAATAACTGTTTGTGCGTCTTCCACAATAAATTCTACCTATTTTATATATGCGGTCATTGGATGTACTTTTTTGGATTCTATACCTTGTGCTACAATTTACGATTGCCTTGGTTGTCTTCCAGCACGACTATTTGGATTATTTCTCTTATTTTTTGTATCTGGAAGATATTCATACTGCTAAGTATCGTTTTATTCGTGGTTGGATGTATTACATTAAAACTGTTTTAAAATTTTCACTTGTATGTGATCTTATTTTAATGTTCAACGTTACCCTTTTACAGATAGTTGTAGCCATAGATGTATTGCCTTTATCTAATGCCATGACTGCTCTATTAGTGTAAAAGGACCAAAAAACTCTGTAACATGTTATCTTTCATTGACCTACAAGAAACATCAGCAAATACAGAAACTGTAATCAGCAACCTTTCCTTATACATGACTTCTAGTCTTATGGTTTGCAGATAAATGTCAGTGTGGAATAGATATGTGGACTACAGAATGCAACTGCCTCCTCTTATCAGACTATTTGTTTTTGTGACAGAAAACTTTCAAATGAATTAATGAAAAAGTAGATATTTAATCAGTAAATGTGTAGACAACATGAAATTTGT
Source organism: Protopterus annectens (assembly GCF_019279795.1). Lineage (NCBI taxonomy): Eukaryota > Metazoa > Chordata > Ceratodontiformes > Protopteridae > Protopterus > Protopterus annectens. The sequence goes on along the minus strand of NC_056745.1, from coordinate 627,107,223 downwards.
AAAGGAAAACTGTTCTTTTTATTTTATTTGTATGTTTTACTAAATCATTAAATTATAATCTGTGGTAAACTATTAATACACTTAGAGTGAAATAGTGTGTCACTTTAAGAGCTTAGAATGATAAAACAACTATATCTGAGTGCTGCAAAGCAGTGACATCACCAGGCTTCTTTTACTTTCATTTTAGTGCCTCTATTTGACTGTGGGAAAACCCAGGCTTCAGAATTGCTTCATGAAGCTAGATGAAGAGTTCTAAAACAAAAAATAGTGTAATCAGATTTCCACTGGGAAACTACACAATGCAAGTGTGGTGCTTTTGATTCTTTGCATGTAACTCAATCTTCCTGGCTTATTCTGCTCATTTTATGAAATATATTAACACAGATTTAAAAAAAAAAACTTTCTTAAAGAAAACGATCATAAATACTGTATAAATGAGTTACTATACATCTTAAAACAAAACATTTTGTGTGTAAATTATGTACTTGAAAAACTAATGTTTATCTATATTAAACACATTATTAAAGCTTTGTTAGAAGAGAAGCAAGGCTATCTACTATACATATAAGTAAAGTGTCAATGCAACCAACATTTATTAAATATGTATTTTGCTTCAAAAGAAATTCTACTTGTAGTTCTTGTTCTGTTAATCTCCCATCCAGGTCATTTAATGAGTTTTCCATCCCGATTATTTCAATCCTTTGTTGCTGCATCATTTCTACTAAAAACTCTATTTGTATGGAGGTTTCTTCTTTATACAAATCCAGTTTACTGTCCATTTTATCAAATTTTTGGTTAGTTCAGATATGGTGGCTAATAAGGTTTGCAAGTCCTTCTTTGAAGACTGGTCTTGAAGTTGTATTTTGAGTTGTTCATCTTGTGACACTATCAGTAGCCTTTCTGTTGAAGTTTTTGACAGGAATTTTGTAAAATACCAGCAATTTATTCTGATAAAACAAACTGGTGGCCCTTAAATATTACATCCTGTAATTTATGTGAAGAAGTTAGTCCTGGTTTTCAGTTTTTCCTGTCAGTAAATATAAACACTGTCAGAGCTCAAGAAAAGTGCTGCTAACTAGCCTGCATCTTGGCCACACACCTGGAGTCATTGCCTCTTGACTGTGTGCAATCACTGTATTGTACCTGAGGCTCTCTTGAACTTAGCAACCATGTTCCTACCATTGATATTGAACCTGGAGGTACCATTGCATTTGTAGTAAAAATAATGGTACTGTGCACTGAATGTAGGACTTGAACTGTCTTACTGACATGTTGTCACAACCCAGTACAACTAATTTATTGATCAGTAGTTGATGGCATAGGTTCATACATAAGTATTAGGCAATCAGTCTGCAGACCATTACAAGAAAGTATTAACAATTCAGATGTCAACATCCAACATTCAGATGTGTTCAAATCAAAGATATACAGGAAATGTATATTCAGCAGTTCTTATTTACAAATTAACAGTTTTCATCATCTGACTTTTAAGAAAAGTTTAATCAAAAGGCAAAATATTACAGTTGCCAGAATAACTTCCACTCTTGATGATTTTAAGATTGAGATGGCCAATTTGAAGATGATGCTTATAAAGAGGGGATACCTAGAACATTTGCTTAATGAAATAATGCAAATGGAAAATGATGAGTGGGGTATGAAATATAAGACACCACTTTGTATGAGCTTTAATGGGCATGCAACCCAACCTATTAATGGTAGGAACTTAGTTGATAAGTTTGAGAGAGAGCCTGTGTGGTACAAAACATTGCTCACAGTCAATTAAAAATATAAGGAAAAATTGGAAAATTTTGACAGGTAATGAATCAGTCCTGAGTCTTTGTTTGTTTTTAAAATGGCACACAATTTTAAGAATTTACTAGATAACCATAAGGTGACTAAAGCAAACAAATTTAATGATGGAACTACTAGATGCAGGTTTTGTAAGCAGTATCCCTATATTTTGGAAGGAGGTTCCATAAAATCAGAAAACACTCTAGGTTCTACTTTAACACAGCAGAAAGGAAATTGTTCTATTCTTGGTGTTGTATACTTATCTCAATGTTCTGGATGTCCTTGTTTCTTTATTGGAAAGTCAGAGAGACCCCTTAAGAAGAGGATCTATGAGTGTAACTATGACATTCAGAAAAGGAATTTGAACAATACCCTAGCTAAACATGTAGATATATGTGAAAATTACAAAAAATTCAATTTGGTATGGTGGAAAAGGTAGAAAATAATCCACAGGTGCGAATGGGAAAACTTGTTACAGTAAAGAGCTTTTACGATAACTTTGATTAAATGCCACTACCCCCCACCCCCCGTCTTAATAAGAATTTTATAATTCAACTGTTTTTTAAACTCCATGCTACAAAATTATAAAATGTGAATTAATTGTCTCTAGGCACATTGTTTAAATGAAATTTATGAATTATAGTTTAAAATGTACTTTTAACGTATTACTACAGACTATTTGTTTTTCTAATGTTAACATTTATTTCTTGCATTCATTTCATTTTAAGGGTCCTTGGTACGGCTGATGGAATGTGATTACTGTCTTTTTAAATAGGGATACTGTCAAGGTATCATTATTCTATATAATTGAATATATATAAAATGCTATATATTCTATATTCTATACATTTTAAGAGGTATATTCGAATGAAGTCATGAAGTCTCCTGTTGAGGGATCAAAGTACTTAATTTGTGTGGAAATGAATGTTTGTTGTGTGGGTAATGTTGCTTCTTGCTCCCAACTATTGGTTATTAATGTTCTTGAGTGTACACACTTATTTCATTTGGTTGATAGATTCATATCTGAACATATTCTTCAGTTCTGTATCAAACTTCTACTACATGACAAGCACAGGAAGCTTGTGACTTTCAGGGTCAACCTAGATAACTGGATAGTCAGCCTCAAATTCCCTACTCGTCTTATCTTGTCTTGCCCTCCTTGAAGTTAGAGTTAACTTTTGAATAAGTTTTATTGGCTAGGCTTGTAATAGTCTGCAGACTGATTCCCTAATACCTACCTATGAACATATGTCACCAACTATTGATTCATAAACTAGTTATACTGGGCTTTAACAACATGTCATTAAGACGGTTCAAATCCTACATTTAGCACAAAGTGCCATAATTTTTATTACAAATATATGGGGGTACCTCCAGGTTCAGTATTAGGTCCTCTCTTGCTCTCCATCTTCACAAATCACATGAACCAACAAATAACTGGAATATAATCTTATTTAATGTGCAAATGATTTGACACTAATACTTAGTGCAAACAATCTATAGGATGAATTACAAAAGCAGGATTCCGAACCCTTCAATGCTGAATCAATGAAAATAATCATATATTCTCAATACAAAGAAGACCAATATAGTTATTTTAGGAAGCAACAACTCAAGACAAAATGGATTCACCCTAAATGGATCAACACTTGATATCAAAAGACACTAACAGCATAATGGTTAAGGTTGTTGCCTCTAAATTACAAGGTACATGGTTTGACCCTGACAACAGACCAATACCTGTGTAGAGTTTGCATGCCCTTCCTATGTCTGTGTAAGGTTGTTCGTAAAAAATGTTGGGTCTGTCCACCTCAAACTTGAAAACTATGTCAACAAAGTGCACCTAAAATTGAATACAGTCATGGGCATCAGCACCTACTCCAGGAGGTGCCTATTAGGGAAACATGCACAACCACTTTAGGCATTGACTATGGTCTGCTGGAGAACATGGATCACAGACAGTGAACTGTTTCAGGGCTAGCCACTCAACAGTGCAAAAACTGGCTCAAGGTTATGGTGATGATTTCGGTGTGTTAACTGTCACCAAAATCGACATGGTGATAAGTGGCCTCCTCTGACCTACACCATGAACTTTAATGGCCACTGTTTACTTTTACATAAACTACTTGTACATACATACATACATACATACATATATACATACCAATATTTCAAGCACGCGTATTAATGCCCTTCTAGCTTGCCAATATACCAAAACACTTGTTCCCATAATAAGTGTCCGTTATTAAAAATATCTAAACTAGTAATGTAATTTAGAAGTCTGTTCCACGCATCAGCCACTCTGTCAGAGAACCAATTACTACACAAAAAAAAAACAAAAAAATATCTCTTGTTTTCCCGCCTTACTAAGCTAGAATAGTCCAGTTTCAGAGCTTGCTGATCCCTGGGCTTTGTTTGCAGTTCCTGTTACTGAATCTTTACCTAATTTGGAACAGAGGAGGTTCCCTTGCTTACCAGTGGGAGTGGGAAGCATTGAGCTGCCTGTTGGTCCAGTTTTGTAAGGTTTCAGCCAGCAACTTGTAGTTTATTGGTCGTTTTGGGCCAGTTCCTAGCTTCTTTCAGCCCCCTGATATAAAAAACGCTAAACGCGCGTTTTTGGCTTGTACCTACTCAGCACAGATCCTCGTGGTGGCCAGCAGAGTAATCCAAGCTTCAGAGAGCTAAAAAAGCGACTTTACCTGATTTAAGTATAATTTTGTGGCTTTCCACTTCTATTTATCTAGCAACTGTATTTCGCCTGCTTGCTGATACATTGTTACTGTTTTTCTGCATTTATTCTGTTTTTGCACTTGTTTCTCAATTTGTTACTTTTAAAATCTGTAACTGTTGCAAATTGTTTGTGTAGGCTGTGATAGCCGATTTATAGCATTTATAAGTGTTTACTGTATCTGTTTCTGCTTGTTTTCTGAAAAAAAAAAAAACAAAAATATCTCTTGTTTTCCCGCCTTACTAAGCTAGAATAGTCCAGTTTCAGAGCTTGCTGATCCCTGGGCTTTGTTTGCAGTTCCTGTTACTGAATCTTTACCTAATTTGGAACAGAGGAGGTTCCCTTGCTTACCAGTGGGAGTGGGAAGCATTGAGCTGCCTGTTGGTCCAGTTTTGTGAGGTTTCAGCCAGCAACTTGTAGTTTATTGGTCGTTTTGGGCCAGTTCCTAGCTTCTTTCAGCCCCTGATATAAAAACGCTAGCTGCGTTTTGGCTTGTACCTACTCAGCACAGATCCTCGTGGTGGCCAGCAGAGTAATCCAAGCTTCAGAGAGCTAAAAAAGCGACTTTACCTGATTTAAGTATAATTTTTGTGGCTTTCCACTTCTATTTATCTAGCAACTGTATTTTGCCTGCTTGCTGATACATTGTTACTGTTTTTCTGCATTTATTCTGTTTTGCACTTGTTTCTCAATTTGTTACTTTTAAAATCTGTAACTGTTACAAATTGTTTGTGTAGGCTGTGATAGCCGATTTATAGCATTTATAAGTGTTTACTGTATCTGTTTCTGCTTGTTTTCTGAAAAAAAAAAAAAAAAAAAATATCTCTTGTTTTCCCGCCTTACTAAGCTAGAATAGTCCAGTTTCAGAGCTTGCTGATCCCTGGGCTTTGTTTGCAGTTCCTGTTACTGAATCTTTACCTAATTTGGAACAGAGGAGGTTCCTTGCTTACCAGTGGGAGTGGGAAGCATTGAGCTGCCTGTTGGTCCAGTTTTGTGAGGTTTCAGCCAGCAACTTGTAGTTTATTGGACGTTTTGGGCCAGTTCCTAGCTTCTTTCAGCCCCCTGATATAAAAAACGCTAAACGCGCGTTTTGGCTTGTACCTACTCAGCACAGATCCTCGTGGTGGCCAGCAGAGTAATCCAAGCTTCAGAGAGCTAAAAAAGCGACTTTACCTGATTTAAGTATAATTTTTGTGGCTTTCCACTTCTATTTATCTAGCAACTGTATTTCGCCTGCTTGCTGATACATTGTTACTGTTTTTCTGCATTTATTCTGTTTTTGCACTTGTTTCTCAATTTGTTACTTTTAAAATCTGTAACTGTTGCAAATTGTTTGTGTAGGCTGTGATAGCCGATTTATAGCATCTATAAGTGTTTACTGTATCTGTTTCTGCTTGTTTTCTGAAAAAAAAAAAAAAAAAAAAATATCTCTTGTTTTCCCGCCTTACTAAGCTAGAATAGTCCAGTTTCAGAGCTTGCTGATCCCTGGGCTTTGTTTGCAGTTCCTGTTACTGAATCTTTACCTAATTTGGAACAGAGGAGGTTCCCTTGCTTACCAGTGGGAGTGGGAAGCATTGAGCTGCCTGTTGGTCCAGTTTTGTGAGGTTTCAGCCAGCAACTTGTAGTTTATTGGTCGTTTTGGGCCAGTTCCTAGCTTCTTTCAGCCCCCTGATATAAAAGCTAAAAACGCGTTTTTGGCTTGTACCTACTCAGCACAGATCCTCGTGGTGGCCAGCAGAGTAATCCAAGCTTCAGAGAGCTAAAAAAGCGACTTTACCTGATTTAAGTATAATTTTTGTGGCTTTCCACTTCTATTTATCTAGCAACTGTATTTCGCCTGCTTGCTGATACATTGTCACTGTTTTTCTGCATTTATTCTGTTTTTGCACTTGTTTCTCAATTTGTTACTTTTAAAATCTGTAACTGTTGCAAATTGTTTGTGTAGGCTGTGATAGCCGATTTATAGCATTTATAAGTGTTTACTGTATCTGTTTCTGCTTGTTTTCTGAAAAAAAAAAAAAATATCTCTTGTTTCCCGCCTTACTAAGCTAGAATAGTCCAGTTTCAGAGCTTGCTGATCCCTGGGCTTTGTTTGCAGTTCCTGTTACTGAATCTTTACCTAATTTGGAACAGAGGAGGTTCCTTGCTTACCAGTGGGAGTGGGAAGCATTGAGCTGCCTGTTGGTCCAGTTTTGTGAGGTTTCAGCCAGCAACTTGTAGTTTATTGGTCGTTTTGGGCCAGTTCCTAGCTTCTTTCAGCCCCCGATATAAAAGCTAACGCTTTGCGTTTAAGCCTTGATTTAGCTGAAGTTTGCGGAGCTGCTACTGTTGCACACTAGGGCAGCGCCCGGTTAAGCAGATTTAAACTATTAGGGCTACCTAAATTACACTCTTCAAATTTTCCCTTAAAACTACCTTCCTCGAACTATACTACTGATCTAATCAGCGTATCCTATAACTAAAAAGATCATCTCTACTTGACTCCAAGTAGACTATTCTCTATCTGTTAAACCTAGCACTTGCTCCTACAGTACTTATTACCTTGATACGGCACTCTTGTCATAGATAGTACCCCAAAAGGCAACCCCCATTTCTCGGTCACCCACATCCCGGATTCTTTTTAAAGTTTTTTTGTCTATCCTTCTAGCATGTCGAGGGATCAGTTGCTAGTGTCCTCTCCTGCTCAGCTGGTGAACCTGGGAATATTGAGGCAATGTTACAATTGCCTCATGTACACAGACAACCCTCTCCTCCTCCCACAAAACACAAATACATGCGAGAGATGCAACTATACGGCCAAACTGGAGGCTGAGCTCTCTCAACATAGGACTGGCAAGACCAGTCAGGAGGAGAAGGTTACCACACACACTATAGACCCAGTCTCACATAGTACCATTACAACCTCAAATCATACACATAAACACACAAAGACATACTCGGAGGCTCTGATCAAAATCTACCAAAACAGCAGAGGCCACCAAAGCAGACACCCAAACAACCACCACCTCAGAACACAACACCTGCAACACATAGACCTCACAGTCAGAGTGTCAAACAGTCACAGCCCTTAAGGCCAAACACAATGCCAGACACACTAGTCATTGGTGACTCCATAGTCAGTCACACTGGCGTCCCGCTCACCAGACTGAGTAAGGAGAAGGTCACAGTAAGCTGTCTGTCGGGCGCTAGAATCCGCCACATAACGCAAGCACTCAGGTCTCTCAACAGCAGGTACAAATATGACTCAGTCATTGTCCACGCTGGTGTAAACGACCTGAGACGTACCTCCTTGGACTACATGAAAAGAGACATTGAGGAGCTCTCTGATTATGTAGCCCAGGCAGGTATGACCCTGACCTTGAGCAGTATCCTACCTTCACCAAGAATGATGCCACAATACAGAGATAAGATGATCAGCTTTAACAATTGGCTTAAACACTGGTGTCATTCAAAGGGGATCCAGTATCTGTCTGCCTGGGATGACATGCTGGACAAGCCACGCTGCTTCGCAAGGGACGGCTTGCACCTGTCACCCTGGGATTCGGATATTGGCAAAGGCTCTTGCCACCCCATAGTGCCTTTTTAGGCAAGGCTCAAATTCTAAACCTACCACCCTAGAACACAAAAAGGAAAAAACTAAGGGTAATGCTGCTCAATGCCAGAAGTCTAAATCTCAAAATGCACGCACTCGAGGCCCTTCTCAGTATGGAGAACATCGATGTCTGTGCTGTGACAGAAACCTGGTTCAAGGCTCCTGAGAGCACCCCAGCGCTATCAGGTTTTACCTCATATCATGCATTCCGGCCCCAAAATCCGGACAATACCAAGAAAGGAGGAGGGGTATCCATATTCATCAAGGACACCCACACCTCAAGACTGGTGGCAATGCATGATGCATCGGAGACCATCCAGGTGCAATTAACCGTGAGGCAAGACTGCTCTGCAAATTGTAGCATGTTACAGGCCACCCTCACAAACTCAGGAACCTCACATGGCCTTCCTGAAAACACTAGAGGATAAATGCATCACCAAACACCATCATACTAGGTGACTTCAATTACCCTAATATAGACTGGGAACACTACTCAAGCCCAAACACCCTAGCCCAAAAGTTCCTGGAATTCATAAACTCAAATGCCATGGAACAACTAGTCACCATCCCCACAAGAGGAGATAACATACTTGATCTCATCATCACGAACATGGGAGCACAATGTTCAACACCGAAGTATACCCTCACTGGTGAGATCAGATCACAAACTAATCTCGCTGGAGGTCCTCATCCCACCCCACCTGAAATAAAAAGACCACAGTAAAGAACTTCTCAAAAGCCGACTTCACACTTCTAAAGACTAGTGTGGTCTCCTTTAAGGCCCCGAACGCGGAAAACAGTACTCAAGCCGCTGAATCACTTACAAATGCCTTCTACCAGCACCTGCAGGACTGCATGGATAAGGCAATCCCAAGCAAAACAAAGACTCTTTGTACCAAAGGCAAGCGTCCAGTCTGGTGGACCCCAGCCATAAACAAACTCTACAACAAAAGGAGGAAGCTACTACAAGATAGAGCAAAATCCTTAAAGGTAAGACACCCTTGATCACTATAAGTAAAAACTAAGAGCTCTCATAAAATCATCCAAAGCAAATTTGAGAGAAAAATAGCTAAAGACTCAAAAGACAATCATAAGGCCTTCTTTAGCTATGTTAGAAACCTAGGAGGAAACTCCCAGATATGCTCAGAACTAGTTCAAAATGATGTGAAGATTACTGATCCTACAGACATTGCCAACATACTGGCTGACAGGTTCAGTGCAAACTTCTCCCCTCCCCAAAAGGAGAGATATCTATACCAAAGCGATTGCAGCCCCCAAACATCTCCAGCCCAAGTGAGAACTGCTCTCTCCAAAGCAAAAACACAGCATCCATGGGACCTGATGGTGTCCCCGGCTGTGTGCTCCACGAACTCAATGAGGAATTAAACCCACAGCTAGGACAGCTGTTTAATCAAAGTCTTACCTCTGGATACGTACCCAGGAGTGGCGCACTGCAACTGTGGTCCCACTTCACAAAGGCGGTGCCTCCACCGACCCTGGAAATTACCGCCCATTAGCCTGACAAGCCTTATCTGCAAAGCCATGGAGAGGATCATAATGGACCTCATAAATAAAGACATAGGGAATTTGCAGACTTTGGATCCAACCCAGTTTGGCTTTGTCAAAGGCAGATCATGCCTTTTAAACTTGGTTGACTTTTTGAAACAGTCACCAAAGCCATTGATGAGGAAAGGCAGTCCATACAGCCTACCTCGATCTGGCTAAGGCCTTCGATACAATACCCCACTCGGGTATCATTGAAAAACTCATCAGCTTAAATGTTAACCCATACATCACAAGATGGGTTGCAAACTGGCTGAGTGACAGAACCCACAGGGTCAGAGTTGCTGGCGCCATGTCAGACTCAAAGCCTGTCACAAGTGGTGTCCCACAGGGCTCAGTCCTGGGCCCACTCTTGTTTGGCATCTACTTTTCCAGTACAAGCAAACACAGGAGGGTTATGGCTGACAAAGTTTGCAGATGACTGCAAACTGGGCGCCATAGTAGAAAACACATCTGACACAGATATCCTTCAGAAGGGTCTCACAGAAGCGGATAACTGGTGCCAGAGCCACGGCCTAAAGTTAAATGCCAAAAATGCATAGTCATACCCTTCGGGAAAAACAAGGTTACCCCTAGCTACCAAATAGGTGGCAATCCACTGAGCACAGAAGAAGTTATCAGGGACCTGGGGACCCAGGTTGATAGTAGTCTGTCATTCGACACCCATGTAGCTAAAGTAGTCAGGAAGACCTTCTACATTGCCCACCTTATCATGAAGGGATTCTCATCTAGATCAAGGGAGGTCATAGTCTCCCTTTACTCATCACTCATCAGACCAATGATTGAGTACAATGCCCCATTCGAATGTATCTGACCCGTCACTTGCAGCAGCTGGAGAGGCCACAAAAGTTCCTCACCAAAAGGATAAAGGGTCTCAAAATCTGTCCTATGCTGCCCGACTGAAAGAACTCCAGCTCTATTCAGTCACCGCTTGCTCAGAGGTGACCTTTGCCTAACATACAAGGCCATGTCAAACCCAGATTTGATGAATATGCTTCACCTCAAAAATCTAGATCCATCAGAGCCACAAGAGCGGGAGACTTAAACCTCGACACAGCTATTAATAGGACGTGCTGGAGGGATAGATTCATCACCCAAAGACTCCCTATGCTGTGGAACAAAATCCCGGTACATGTGAGGCAGAGCACCTCGCTGGCCTTGTTCAAGAGAAATCTTGACCAATGGATGGGAGATCGCAGATATACCCCAGGGATTACCTCAGTGTCACTGCTCGACAGAGGCACAGCAAAATAATGGGTATAGTTCCCCATACTAAAGGGGTGGCGTAAGCCACAAAACGATGGGCTAGGCTTGTAAATGCCCTCGGGCAGATAGCCTAGTATGAACCTATGAACCTATGAACCTATGAACTTCTTATTCCTGTAGAACCTTCTACATGGGTTGTCTGATGATTCTCTAGTACTTTTTGATAACCCTAAACATTCTCAGAGGTAGATGTCTCTAAATGCCCTATACACCGGAATAAGATCTCCTCTTAGATATCTGTAAGAGACACTGTACAAGTTCAGATATTTTAGTCTTTCATAATAACTTAAATTTTCACATCCATGGACGACCTTGGTATATTTCCGTTGTACTCTTTCCAGTTTACTCATGCTTGTTTTCTTATAGGGTTTCTATATTGTTATTCCATACTCAAGGTTGGGTCTATTTATTTATTTATTTACTTATTTTATTTATTTAACATTTGTTGACCGGGAAAGTCTGACCAGGCTACACAGAGCCTATTTTCAGCGGAAGCCCAGGGAGAAATACTCCAGACGCATGTCTTTATAATGTGGGTGGAAACCCACACAAATGCAGGGAGAACATGCAAACTCCACACAGAAGGCACCCCAGCCGAGAATCAAACCGGAGAACCTCTTGCTGTGAGGTGACAATGTAAACTACCGCCCCACTGTGCCGCCCTCTGATATATAGTCTAATATAACTAACAAACAATGACTTCATTATTTTCGATTTCCTAGACTTTATAAATCTTTTTATACAACCTATAGTTCTATAACTATCATTAACCAATTGGTTGATATGATTAGAAAAATACATTGCTGAATCTAGCCATATACCCAGGTCCTTAAATGAGTCTACAGTTTCAATCACTGTGTCGCTGTATTAAATATTCACCTTTCAGTTTATGTCTCCAAAATCTCATATGCTTAGTTTTTGAAGTATTTATCAGCATATTATTCTCCTGTGCCCAAAAGGTCAACTTAGTCAAGTTATTTTGCAGACATGCCTTATCTGTAACACTTGTAATCAGTTTACCCAATTTCAGGTAATCTGCATATAGACTGTAGAACACCTCAGATGAAAAAGTTAAGTCTGAAAGATACAATCTAAACAAGTAAGGGCTTAGGACAGAGCCTTGTGGGGCACCCTGACTGTAACCAAGGATTTCACCTGTCCAGTTGCTGTATGATACTTGCCATGTCCTATCTGTCTGTATGATACTTGCCATGTCCTATCTGTAAGCCATGCAGCTATCCATTTTATCAACAGTACATCAATACCTAGTTGTACTAATTTATTGATCAGTGTTTTGTGTATGACCCTGCCAAATGCTGAAGTTAAATCTATATAAATTACATCACAGCACAATTTTTCATTATTAGCTGTTAATATATTGTTATAGAACATCGTGTTACAGGTGGTAATAGATCTAGTTTTAATACATGTATGCTGATATATGGTTTCAAGTCTCAACCTATCCAGTTCTGACAATAACTTATCCAGTACTACCTTCTCCATTATTTTTCCACAGCATTAAAGTAGACTTAAGGTCTATATGATTCTGGGTTTGTCCTACTCCCCTTTCCCTTAAAGACAGGTTTAATAAGTGCATGTCTCCAATCCTGAGGAATTTCCCCATATTTATATGACCTATTGAATAATAGATATAATAGTACTGTAAATTCTGGCTGAAGTGTTCTCAGGTCATTGTTACTAATTCCGTCTCCTCCCTGTGCTTTGTTTGGATCCAGTTCGTGTAGTTCTTTTTCAACATAATCTAATTTGATTCCAGTATCTGAGGTTACCTGGATGTCACTAGAACAACTTATCACCCGTTTTGTGGAGCCAAATTGTTTTGCATAAGATTTTGTAAATATATCTATAATCTGTTGTGCCTGAGACTAAATTTTAGAATCTGCACACAGTTTATCAATGTGTGTGTCTTTACTCCTTCCACATCTTCTGTATCTATAAAAAGGTTTTCTGTTATGCTCAATATCTTTATATAAATTTTCTTCAAATTTTTCTTGATCTTGTCTCACACTTTGCTTAATCTGTTTGTCCAGCTTGTTTATTTCAGTTTTCAAAGTTGCAGTTCGACCTCTCTTCCATTTCTTATATTTTTTGTCTCTCACCTTAATCAGAATTCTTGTTCTTATGGAAATATATCCCCCTGATGTTGTACATCTAGATCCTGATGCTAAACATTTTTTTTTTTACTTTTTGCACTCAAAACAATTTCTCTTTCAAAACTTTTCACATTCCATCTGCAGTTTTTCCACTGAACACCTCACTCCAGTTAGTTTTGCATAGTCACTGTTTTGCTTCCATATAATCTGTAATTAACCTTCTGTGCATTGACTTAGATTTCAGTTTGGCAGAATTATCTAGCCACAAATTAACCTTATTAACCCCATGACCACTGCACATTAATAGTGGTAAAACCTGTCTTGAAGTTACAGCAATTTCTTTGGGAACACAAACAATGTCTAGTACATTCCATTCCCTGGTAGGTTTTTTTACAATCTGAAGCAATTGTTGTTCCTGAATATACTCTGTGAATAATTTCCTTACTAACATTGTTGAATAAATATTACTCCAGTCTGTTTCTGGTAAATTTAAGTATTCAGCTAATATTATTCTTCCCTCCTGTGTTTCATGTAAGAAATATATGAATTTGTCTAGGTCATCTGCACTTGACTTTGGTGGTCTATACACTCCAACAGTTGTTATATGTTCCAGGAGTGTCTTTATTGTCACAGTTACAGTCTATAGTATTGGTGTTATCATTGAACATGTAATAATCACAGGTCTCATAGCTATCTTTAATCCCTATCATAACACCTCCACCTGATTTTTTATTACAATGCACGCTACAGTAAAAACATTTATACCCTGTCAGAACTGGCTTCCAGTCATTGTTCTTTAACCATGTTTTACTTGTGACCCAGTCTGTTCCCACTTGCCATTGGATAGTCCTGTTGACTGAATGCTGGATATAAAATTAATCTACCTTCCAAAAATGAACTAAGGATTGCAACACTGAATATTAGTACCTGACAGGAAGCAAGGATATAGTCAGAGTGGATGAATGTCAGGAGAAGAATGAATACCTTGTATATCTGAGAGACACGGTGGAAGGGGCAGTGCAACAAAGCCACTTGGCTTAGCAATTGTGGTACGGGACAGTCTTCTGAAGGCAGTGAAAAACGTCATCAGAATTATGGCAGTACTCACAGTTTCAGTGGTTGTGATACATTGAGGCAGTTTCAGCAGTCATTGGATAAAGAAGCAGGAATAATGAACGAGAACCGAGAATTTAAGTACCTTTTTATGCACTTTTACTTTTAAAAAATACAGTATTTAAATTGATTTAAACTGTGTATGAAGGAGTGTTGAAGGAATTTTTAACTGGTTATTCTGCTCTTCAGTAACTTGAACTAAAAGCTAGTGTTGGCTGAATTTTGTTATTTGCTAGTAATTACAGGTGTGGGGGTAGCCACAGTCAGTGATTTCCTGTCCTTGCATATTTAAACTGGTGCATGTGAAATAATTCCTGCTTTAAAACTTCAGCTTGGCAAGCTAAGAACTTGGTTATATTCAACTGGACGTATAAGAGAATTTAAGTACCTTTTATGCACTTTTACTTTTAAAAATACAGTATTTAAATTGATTTAAACTGTGTATGAAGGAGTGTTGAAGGAATTTTTAACTGGTTATTCTGCTCTTCAGTAACTTGAACTAAAAGCTAGTGTTGGCTGAATTTTGTTATTTGCTAGTAATTACAGGTGTGGGGGTAGCCACAGTCAGTGATTTCCTGTCCTTGCATATTTAAACTGGTGCATGTGAAATAATTCCTGCTTTAAAACTTCAGCTTGGCAAGCTAAGAACTTGGTTATATTCAACTGGACGTATAAGAGAATTTAAGTACCTTTTATGCACTTTTACTTTTAAAAATACAGTATTTAAATTGATTTAAACTGTGTATGAAGGAGTGTTGAAGGAATTTTTAACTGGTTATTCTGCTCTTCAGTAACTTGAACTAAAAGCTAGTGTTGGCTGAATTTTGTTATTTGCTAGTAATTACAGGTGTGGGGTAGCCACAGTCAGTGATTTCCTGTCCTTGCATATTTAAACTGGTGCATGTGAAATAATTCCTGCTTTAAAACTTCAGCTTGGCAAGCTAAGAACTTGGTTATATTCAACTGGACGTATAAGAGAATTTAAGTACCTTTTTATGCACTTTTACTTTTAAAAAATACAGTATTTAAATTGATTTAAACTGTGTATGAAGGAGTGTTGAAGGAATTTTTAACTGGTTATTCTGCTCTTCAGTAACTTGAACTAAAAGCTAGTGTTGGCTGAATTTTGTTATTTGCTAGTAATTACAGGTGTGGGGGTAGCCACAGTCAGTGATTTCCTGTCCTTGCATATTTAAACTGGTGCATGTGAAATAATTCCTGCTTTAAAACTTCAGCTTGGCAAGCTAAGAACTTGGTTATATTCAACTGGACGTATAAGAGAATTTAAGTACCTTTTATGCACTTTTACTTTTAAAAATACAGTATTTAAATTGATTTAAACTGTGTATGAAGGAGTGTTGAAGGAATTTTTAACTGGTTATTCTGCTCTTCAGTAACTTGAACTAAAAGCTAGTGTTGGCTGAATTTTGTTATTTGCTAGTAATTACAGGTGTGGGGGTAGCCACAGTCAGTGATTTCCTGTCCTTGCATATTTAAACTGGTGCATGTGAAATAATTCCTGCTTTAAAACTTCAGCTTGGCAAGCTAAGAACTTGGTTATATTCAACTGGACCTATAAGGGAAGTTAAGTACCTTATTATGCACTTTTACTTTTAAAAATACAGTATTTAAATTGATTTAAACTGTGTATGAAGGAGTGTTGAAGGAATTTTTAACTGGTTATTCTGCTCTTCAGTAACTTGAACTAAAAGCTAGTGTTGGCTGAATTTTGTTATTTGCTAGTAATTACAGGTGTGGGGTAGCCACAGTCAGTGATTTCCTGTCCTTGCATATTTAAACTGGTGCATGTGAAATAATTCCTGCTTTAAAACTTCAGCTTGGCAAGCTAAGAACTTGGTTATATTCAACTGGACGTATAAGAGAATTTAAGTACCTTTTATGCACTTTTACTTTTAAAAATACAGTATTTAAATTGATTTAAACTGTGTATGAAGGAGTGTTGAAGGAATTTTTAACTGGTTATTCTGCTCTTCAGTAACTTGAACTAAAAGCTAGTGTTGGCTGAATTTTGTTATTTGCTAGTAATTACAGGTGTGGGGGTAGCCACAGTCAGTGATTTCCTGTCCTTGCATATTTAAACTGGTGCATGTGAAATAATTCCTGCTTTAAAACTTCAGCTTGGCAAGCTAAGAACTTGGTTATATTCAACTGGACGATAAGAGAATTTAAGTACCTTTTTATGCACTTTTACTTTTAAAAATTACAGTATTTAAATTGATTTAAACTGTGTATGAAGGAGTGTTGAAGGAATTTTTAACTGGTTATTCTGCTCTTCAGTAACTTGAACTAAAAGCTAGTGTTGGCTGAATTTTGTTATTTGCTAGTAATTACAGGTGTGGGGGTAGCCACAGTCAGTGATTTCCTGTCCTTGCATATTTAAACTGGTGCATGTGAAATAATTCCTGCTTTAAAACTTCAGCTTGGCAAGCTAAGAACTTGGTTATATTCAACTGGACGTATAAGAGAATTTAAGTACCTTTTATGCACTTTTACTTTTAAAAATACAGTATTTAAATTGATTTAAACTGTGTATGAAGGAGTGTTGAAGGAATTTTTAACTGGTTATTCTGCTCTTCAGTAACTTGAACTAAAAGCTAGTGTTGGCTGAATTTTGTTATTTGCTAGTAATTACAGGTGTGGGGGTAGCCACAGTCAGTGATTTCCTGTCCTTGCATATTTAAACTGGTGCATGTGAAATAATTCCTGCTTTAAAACTTCAGCTTGGCAAGCTAAGAACTTGGTTATATTCAACTGGACGTATAAGAGAATTTAAGTACCTTTTATGCACTTTTACTTTTAAAAATACAGTATTTAAATTGATTTAAACTGTGTATGAAGGAGTGTTGAAGGAATTTTTAACTGGTTATTCTGCTCTTCAGTAACTTGAACTAAAAGCTAGTGTTGGCTGAATTTTGTTATTTGCTAGTAATTACAGGTGTGGGGTAGCCACAGTCAGTGATTTCCTGTCCTTGCATATTTAAACTGGTGCATGTGAAATAATTCCTGCTTTAAAACTTCAGCTTGGCAAGCTAAGAACTTGGTTATATTCAACTGGACGTATAAGAGAATTTAAGTACCTTTTATGCACTTTTACTTTTAAAAATACAGTATTTAAATTGATTTAAACTGTGTATGAAGGAGTGTTGAAGGAATTTTTAACTGGTTATTCTGCTCTTCAGTAACTTGAACTAAAAGCTAGTGTTGGCTGAATTTTGTTATTTGCTAGTAATTACAGGTGTGGGGTAGCCACAGTCAGTGATTTCCTGTCCTTGCATATTTAAACTGGTGCATGTGAAATAATTCCTGCTTTAAAACTTCAGCTTGGCAAGCTAAGAACTTGGTTATATTCAACTGGACGTATAAGAGAATTTAAGTACCTTTTATGCACTTTTACTTTTAAAAATACAGTATTTAAATTGATTTAAACTGTGTATGAAGGAGTGTTGAAGGAATTTTTAACTGGTTATTCTGCTCTTCAGTAACTTGAACTAAAAGCTAGTGTTGGCTGAATTTTGTTATTTGCTAGTAATTACAGGTGTGGGGTAGCCACAGTCAGTGATTTCCTGTCCTTGCATATTTAAACTGGTGCATGTGAAATAATTCCTGCTTTAAAACTTCAGCTTGGCAAGCTAAGAACTTGGTTATATTCAACTGGACGTATAAGAGAATTTAAGTACCTTTTTATGCACTTTTACTTTTAAAAAATACAGTATTTAAATTGATTTAAACTGTGTATGAAGGAGTGTTGAAGGAATTTTTAACTGGTTATTCTGCTCTTCAGTAACTTGAACTAAAAGCTAGTGTTGGCTGAATTTTGTTATTTGCTAGTAATTACAGGTGTGGGGTAGCCACAGTCAGTGATTTCCTGTCCTTGCATATTTAAACTGGTGCATGTGAAATAATTCCTGCTTTAAAACTTCAGCTTGGCAAGCTAAGAACTTGGTTATATTCAACTGGACGTATAAGAGAATTTAAGTACCTTTTTATGCACTTTTACTTTTAAAAAATACAGTATTTAAATTGATTTAAACTGTGTATGAAGGAGTGTTGAAGGAATTTTTAACTGGTTATTCTGCTCTTCAGTAACTTGAACTAAAAGCTAGTGTTGGCTGAATTTTGTTATTTGCTAGTAATTACAGGTGTGGGGGTAGCCACAGTCAGTGATTTCCTGTCCTTGCATATTTAAACTGGTGCATGTGAAATAATTCCTGCTTTAAAACTTCAGCTTGGCAAGCTAAGAACTTGGTTATATTCAACTGGACGTATAAGAGAATTTAAGTACCTTTTTATGCACTTTTACTTTTAAAAATACAGTATTTAAATTGATTTAAACTGTGTATGAAGGAGTGTTGAAGGAATTTTTAACTGGTTATTCTGCTCTTCAGTAACTTGAACTAAAAGCTAGTGTTGGCTGAATTTTGTTATTTGCTAGTAATTACAGGTGTGGGGTAGCCACAGTCAGTGATTTCCTGTCCTTGCATATTTAAACTGGTGCATGTGAAATAATTCCTGCTTTAAAACTTCAGCTTGGCAAGCTAAGAACTTGGTTATATTCAACTGGACGTATAAGAGAATTTAAGTACCTTTTATGCACTTTTACTTTTAAAAATACAGTATTTAAATTGATTTAAACTGTGTATGAAGGAGTGTTGAAGGAATTTTTAACTGGTTATTCTGCTCTTCAGTTATTCCCACCCACCCCCCCTGTTTTTGTTTTGGTGTTAATCTTAGTGGCATTGAAACTGCCCGCCCCTCAGCCTGCCTCTGGGCCCATCTCATTTGCTCACTCAACTGAGTGCAGTGAGATCATATTCTGATTTCAGGCACTCCTACTGTGTACAAAGAGAGCATCTGGGAAATAGAAAAAAAAAAAAATTAAGCTTATTTCCTGCCTTTCTTGTTAAGTGGTACAGACTATTTGTAGGCTTCTGAGCCCCAAGCCCTTCTGTGTTTGAGGGAAGCCTTCTAGCTTGTTTTTTTTTTCTTGTAACTAGCCAGTTTTCTAGTTTCAGCACTCAAATCTGTTTCTTTGATCTCAGCACTTGTTCAGAAAAAAAAAAAAAAAAAAAAAAAAAAAAAATTTCATCTGCTTTTACTGTACTTGTGTTTTTACCTACTTCTTTTACTTTTGCATCATCTTAAAATACTCAATTGTATTTATTACTGCTTGGTGTAACTCATTCTAAGCCTTTTGGTTTAAACACTTGGGCTTCGGACCAGTTAGTTGTTTTGCACTGAGAGGTTTGCGGTCTGCACTGTTGTGGCAGAACAGGTAGCTTACATCCTTCTAGGTTGAGAACTGCTGATTGAGGGCTCAGTGTCTGTTATTCTAAAAGTGTATTAATTCTGGTTTAAGCACTTGGGCTTTCAAGCCAGTTATTTTACATTAAGAGGGTTCGTGGTCTGCACTCTTGTGGGAGGAGAGGCTGGACTCTGCCCTTCTGAGCTGGGAATTTCTGGTTAAAGGCTTATAGTGCATGCATATCTGAACTGTTTCTTACTGAAGTTGGTGCGCCTTGTTTGCTGTGGCATAGACTGGATTCGGGCCTGCTGGATCTAGCTTTGTTTGTGTAACTTGAGCACTAATCCAGACATTCTCTAAAGTATTCAATGGTATTTATTACTGCTTGGTTGTAACTTGATTAAAGTGTAGCTATCATTCAAGTCTTTTGGATTAAGCACTTGGGCTTCAGACCAGTTGTTTTACATTAGGAAGGTTTGTGGCAAGCACTGTGGTGGCAGGACAGGCAGCTTTCATCCTTCTAAGTTGGGAACTGCTGATTGAGAGCCCAGTGTCCAAGTGTATTAGTTCTGGTTTAGGCACTTGGGCTTCAGGCCAGTTATTTTACATTAAGAAGGTTCGTGGACTGCACTCTTGTGGGAGAAGAGGCTGGACTCTGCCCTTCTGAGCTGGGAATTTTCTGGTTAAAGGTTTATAGTGCCTGAATATTTGAACTGTATCTTACTGAAATTGGTTCACCTTGTTTGCTCTATCATAGACTAGATCCAGGCCTACTGAATCTAGCTTTGTTTATATACTTGTTGTTTGTTTGCTTGTTATTTCCCTGGAAGCTAATTCACCTAATACGCAACTTCTCAGCTTCTGTGGATCACTAGTGATATCTGCATTGCTTACTGTACTTATTTCCTTGTTTCACTTGAAAGAAAGTTACTGTTTGTCGTTTTTGCATTTAGTTACTTGTATCACATTGCACTCAAGTTACCTGGCACTTGCTCACTAAAGCAATTATATAAGTCAGCACTAAAAATTAAAAGCACTACACCCTCACTCCCCACTGGCCCTTGTTTTCAATTAAGGATTTCCCAATATTATTCTAGCATGTCCAAAGGTCAGTTGTCAATCTCCTCTCCGGTCCAGCTGGTGAATCTGGGAATCTTGAGGCAATGTTATAACTGCCTCATGTACACAGACAACCCTCTCCTCCTCCCACATAACACAAATACTTGCGAGAGATGCAGCTATTTAGCCAAACTGGAGGCTGAGCTCTCTCAACTCAGGACTGGCAAGACCAGACAGGAGGAGAAGGCAACTACACACACCACAAAACCAGCCTCACATAATGCTACCACTCCACTGAATCAAACACATAAACACACAAAGACATACTCGGAGGCTCTGAGTAAAAATTTACCTAAACAGCAGAGGCCTCCAAAGCAGACACCCAAACAACTGCTACCTCAAGACACCCCAAAAGCAACACATAAACCACAAAAGCAGTGTGCAAGCAGTCACAGCCCTTAAGGCCAAATACAACACCAAACATACTTGTCATAGGTGACTCCATAGTCAGACACACTGACGTCCCACTCACCAGGCTGAACAAGGAGAGGGTCACAGTAAGCTGCCTATCGGGCGCTAGAATCCGCCACATAACACAAGCACTGGGTCACTCCACAGCAAGTACAAATATGACACAGTCATTGTCCATGCTGGTGTGAACGACCTGAGACGCACCTCCCTGGACTGCATGAAAAGAGACATAGAGGAGCTCTCTGATTATGTAGCCCAGGCAGGTATGACCCTAACCCTGAGCAGTATCCTTCCTTCACCAAGAATGATGCCACAATATAGAGACAAGATGATCAGCTTTAACAATTGGCTTAATGTCTGGTGTCATTCAAAGGGGATCCAGTGTCTGTCTGCCTGGGATGACATGCTTGACAAGCCACGCCGCTTCGCAAGGGACGGCTTGCACCTGTCACCCCTGGGATTCCGGATATTGGCTAAGGCTCTTGCCACCCCATAGTGCCTTTTTTAGGCAAGGCTCAAATTCTAAACCTACCACCCTAGAAAACAAAAATGGGAAGAAATTGAGGGTAATACTGCTCAATGCCAGAAGTCTAAATCTCAAAATGCACGCACTCGAGGCCCTTCTCAGTATGGAGAACATCGATGTCTGTGCTGTAACTGAAACCTGGTTCAAGGCTCCTGAGAGCACCCCGGCACTATTAGGTTTTACCTCATATCATGCCCGCCCCAAAACCCGGATCACTCCACAAAAGGAGGGGTGTATCCATATTCATAAAGGATACTCACACCTCCAGGTTGGTGGCAACGCATGAAGCTTCGGAAACCATCCAGGTGCAACTAACAATAGGCAAAACTGCTCTACAAATTGTAGCATGCTACAGGCCACCCTCTCAAACTCAGGAACCCCACACAGCCTTCCTGAAGACACTGGAGGGTATAAATGTATCTCCAAACACCATCATATTGGGTGACTTCAACTACCCGAATATAGACTGGGAACATTACTCAAGCCCTAACTTTCTAGCCCAACGGTTCCTGGAGTTCATAAATTCAAATGCCATGGAACAGCTAGTCACTGTTCCCACGAGAGGAGAAAATATACTAGATCTCATTGTCACAAACATGGGGACAAAATGCTCCACACCGAAGTATATCCCTCATTGGTGAGATCTGATCATAAACTAATCTCACTGGAAATCCACATCCCGCCCCACCCCAAACAAAAAGACCATAGTGAAGAACTTCTCTAAAGCAAACTTCACACTACTCAAGACTGGTGTGGTATCCTTCAAGGCCCCTGAGTCAGAGGAAACCACAACCCAAGCTGCGGAAGCCCTTACAAATGCCTTCTATGAACACCTCCAGGACTGCATGGATCAGGCAATCCCAAATAAAACCAAGACTCTTTCCACAAAGGGCAAACGTCCAGTCTGGTGGACCCCAGCCATTAACAAACTTTACAATAAGAGGAGAAAGCTATTACATGATAGAACAAAATCCATAAAAGGGAAGTCACCCTGATCATTATTAGTAAAAAATTACGAGCACTCATAAAATCAACTAAGGCCAATTTTGAGAGAAAAATTGCCATGGATTCAAAGGACAATCATAAGGCCTTTTCAGCTATGTTAGGAACCTGGGTGGAAACTCACAGATATGCTCAGAATTAGTCCAAAATGATACAAAAATCACTGAACCCACAGACATTGCCAACATACTGGCAGACAGGTTCAGTGCAAACTTCACCCCCCTCTCCCCCCCAAAGGAGAGATAACTATCCCAGCCGAGTGTAGCCTCCCGGACATCTCAAATGCGCAGGTGGAAGCTGCTCTCTAAAGCTAAAACACAGCATCAATGGGACCGGATGGTGTCCCGGCTGTGTGCTACACGAGCTAAATGAGGAATTAAACCCGCACATAAGGCAGCTGTTTAATCTCAGCCTTACCACAGGATACGTGCCCAAGGAGTGGCGTCACGGCAACTGTGGTCCCACTCCACAAAGGTGGCCTCACGGACCCTGGTAATTACCGCCCCATAAGCTTAACAAGTCTAGTCTGCAAAGCTATGGAGAGGATCATAATGGAGCTCATAAACAAAGATATAGGGACTTGCAGACATTGGACCCGACCCAGTTTGGCTTTGTCAGGGAAGATCATGCCTTTTGAACTTGGTCGACTTCTTGAAATAGTCACCAAGGCCATTGATGAGGGAAAGGCAGTCCATACAGCCTACCTTGACCTTGCAAAGGCTTTCGACACAATACCCCACTCGGGTATTGTAGAAAAACTTACCAGCTTAAATGTAAACCCATATGTCACAAGATGGGTTGCAAACTGGCTTAAGGACAGAACCCACAGGGTTAGAGTTGCTGGCGCTGTGTCAGACTCCAAGCCGGTCACAAGTGGTGTCCCACAGGGCTCGGTCCTTGGTCCCTATTGTTTGGCATCTACTTCTCAGAAGTACAGGCCAACATGGGAGGACTTTGGCTGACAAAGTTTGCAGATGACTGCAAACTGGGCCATAGTGGAAAGTGCATCGGAGACTGATAGCCTTCAGAAGGGACTCACGGAAACAGATAGCTGGTGCCAGAGCCATGGCCTGAAGTTAAACGCCAAAAATGTATAGTCATACCCTTCGGGAAAAACAAGGTAACCCCAAGCTACCATATAGGTGGCAATCCACTAAGCACAGAAGAGGTTATCAGGGACCTGGGGACCCAGGTTGACAGTGGCCTTTCTTTGACACTCACATTGCTAAAGTGGTTAGAAAGACCTTCTACATTGCCCACCTGATCATGAAGGATTCACATCCAGATCTAGTGAGGTCATTGTTCCCCTGTACTCTTCACTTATCAGACCAATGATCGAGTACAATGCCCCATTCGGGATGTATCTCACCCGACATCTGCAGCAATTGGAGAGACCCCAAAAGTTCCTCACCAAAAGGATAAAGGGACTCCAAAATCTGTCATATGCTGCCAGATTGAAGAAACTCCAGCTCTATTCAGTCGCATACCGTCTGCTCAGAGGTGACATGTGCCTGACATACAAGGCCATGTCCAACCCGGAATTAATGGACATGCTCCACCTCAAAAAATCCAAATCCACCAAAACCACTAGAGCAAGCGACTTAAACCTTAGCACGGATATAAATAGGACGTGCTGGAGGGATAGATTTATCACTCAGAGACTCCCTATGCTGTGGAATAAAATCCCGGTCCATGTGAGGCAGAGCACCTCGCTGACTCTGTTCAAGAGAAATCTAGACCTGTGGATGGGAGATCGTAGGTTTACCCCGGGAAT
The DNA here is from genome assembly GCF_019279795.1 of Protopterus annectens. Classification (NCBI taxonomy): domain Eukaryota; kingdom Metazoa; phylum Chordata; order Ceratodontiformes; family Protopteridae; genus Protopterus; species Protopterus annectens. The sequence goes on along the minus strand of NC_056745.1, from coordinate 627,082,961 downwards.
CATCTCTGGGTCACTGCTGGACAGAGGCACAACAAACTAATGGGCACAGTATTTTTTCATATAAGGGGTGGCGTAAGCCACAATAATTTGGGCTAGGCTTATAAATGCCTTAGGGCAGATAGCCTAGTATAAACCTATGAACCTATGAAATGGCATGATGGTGGCCAACACATGGTTCATCAAGAGATGTGGTCTTGTGATTACAAGACCACATGTAATAGTGGACAACATGCAACTTGAATAAACTTCCTCCTAGTAAGGGTAAAGGGAATTGTGTTAGAATCAAAGATTGCAAAATCCTCCCCAATGAAAGAATTACAGTGTCTCAAACCAACATGAGTGAATACTGTAGAACAGATACGCAGCTAAGCCAAATAAGGAAATATGGTAAGGAAGCTGGTGGTACAATGCAAAGGTCCAAGAAGTTATGAAACAAAAAAAAAAAAACAAACAAAAAAAAAAACAACAACAACAAAAAGGAGTGCAGGGAAAATGTGGGAGATAGAAAAGATGAACCAGGAATTGCTAACAAACATGCTGAAAGCAGTTGCAATATGAAAGAACACAGCATCACAGACACTCTATCAGCTTCTGAAAAGTGACTCAACAGACAGTACAAAGCATTTCTATCGGGTTTCAAAACAGACGCAGAATGATAGAGAATAAAATTATCAAATAACACCCAATAAGAGATGACAGCAACAACTTATTCACCAGTTCACAGGATATCAAAGCCAGACGGAAGGAGCTTCTGAATGAAGAAAACATCCCAGAAGCTGTACTGCCACATACACAACCTAAAACAAAAGAGGAAGAAGAACACATACTAGAAAAATAAAGAAAGAAGAGCACTAAAGAAAATGAAGTCAGGGAAAGCAGTAAGCTCAGGATGAGTCATGGTAGACATCATCAAGATGTTGCAAGAGTTAGGAAAGAAATGACCTCTGAGGGTAGTCATAGTGGTATGGAAAGAATGGCCTGTCCCAGATGACTGGAAAATTACCATTCTAGTGCCAGTGTAAAAGAGCAAAGGGACATCTACAATTGTGGGAGTACAGAGGAATCAAACTCCTGTCATACTGCATAAAAGTACTAGAGAGGGTGATTGATAAAGGAATACATCAAGCATTAGGAAGTTAGATGGGGGATGAGCAGTTCAGATTTAGATCAAGATGCAGCACAAATAAACTGATGTTTGCAGTAAGACAGATGCAGATAGTACAGAAGAAGCTAGAGATTAGGAGAGAGTCCAACTGGTCATTCCTGGACATAGAGAAACCATATGACAACATCCCAAGATAGCCAGTTTGGAAGTCCTGCAATGGTTTGTCCCAGAAACACTGGCAGAATTAGTTCAGGCTATATATAAGCAGTGGCGGATCCAGGAATTTGCAAAGGGGGGGGCACAGTCAGGTTAGTTGACTACTGGTTGAAAGTGGGACACTAGGTTTGGTGGTTATGAAAAGATTATCTTAAGAAGCTCTGCCATCACGTGTGGAAAGACATCTAATATAATCATCCAGAGAATAGGACATTATCCTATACTTTGGCACTGCTCTCACCCACAAAGACTTACCCTCAGGGACTGAACCTTCCCCGTGTTTTATGGCCTTTCTGAAAAATTTGAAGAGAGACTCTTGATTTAGTTCTTGCTTGGCTCCTGAAGACATGGCAGCACTTTTTCCTGATATACTGCAGCTCATGTCAATACAAGAACTAACTGCTTCTGTATCTAATGTACATAATAAAACAATGTCAAGTACTACTGAGTTAGGCAATGGCCACAACAGCACGTTGTCATTATACTGAAGAACGCATGCAACACACTTTGCAAATTATCTGTTCTCTGCTTTGCCATGTTGCCATCACTTTACAAACTTGTTTGTCTGTGGATGGTTTGGAAACAAACTAGACAAGCACAACTGCATTGCTTTGCACATGTGCTGAGGAGGGATGCTGTATATATTGGGAGAAGGATGCCAAGGATGGAGCTGCCAGGTAAGAGGAAAAGAGGAAGGCCTAAGATAAGGTTTATGGATGTGGTGAGAAAGGACATGCAGGTGGTTGGTGTGATACAGCAATATGCAGAGGACAGGAAGAAATGGAAACAGATGATCTGCTGTGGCGACCCCCAACGAAAAAAGTTTAGTTAGCGAATACAAAGTAAGCAAGATAACATTTAAAAGCAAATAGTGCTGCTATTCTGGTGTAATCCACCATAAAAGCATTGGCACTGGATGGTATGCCTCTGAGAAGCTTTGAATAGGAGATTACTACAAGATAAGTGAGCAAGGCTGGTACATGCCATCACTACCATGAAAGCCAGACTGAGCCATGCACAGAACCTTGTGGGCACACAGATGGACTAACTAGGAGGTGAAGATAATAGTCTCATCTTATAGCCCAATATTCACTTTCAAAGTAGCCAAAGGACCACAGTGTGGTTGTTAAACAGCCTCAACAGTTTGATCAAGAGTGTTATTGACTGACAATTTCACATACCTTTGAGAAGTCAAGGTGAAAAAGGACCAACAGCACCATAGAGATATTCAATTTGTATGTAATCCATCCCTTACAAGAGGATTAACAAAACCCATATGCACTAAACATGCTTACCAAAGTTACTACAGTAGCACTTTGGTGCTTGTTTTGCACTTTATCATTTTTATCATTACACAGTATATGAGGCTGTGAAATCTTTTTCTCTATCTTCAAGATAAGCAGGCCTGTCACACAACTTGTAAGCCATTCACAGTAAATTCAGAAAAGCAACCCAGGATTTTCCTCATAATGCTTTATAATCAGGTATCAAAGTCATGGTCTCAAGCTAAATGCCAAAAAATGCATAGTCATCCCGTTTGGGAAAAACAAAACACCCATGAATTACCACATAGGTGGTAGCCCCCTTAATACGGAAGAGGTAATAAAAGATCTGGGGACCCAGGTAGATAGTAATCTCTTCTTTGACAATCATATTGCCAAAGTAATTAGGAAACCATTCAATGTAGCCCATCTAATTACTAAAGGGTTTGCATCTAGAAATAAAGAGGTTATAGTGCCCCTCTACTCGTCACTCATCAGACCCACCATAGAGTACAATGCCTCATTTGGGATGTACCTCACAAGACACTTCGAACAGCTTGAAAGACCACAGAAGTACCTCACCAAGAGGATTACTGGCCTCAAACATATGTCCTATGCAGCCCGACTGAAAAAACTCCGGCTGTACTCAGTGGCATATTGCTTACTCAGAGGTGATCTCTGCCTGACTTACAAAGCCATGTCCAACTCAGAATTGATGGACATTCTCCACCTAAAGAAATCCAAGTCACTGCGAGCCACTCACTCTAGTGAGCTAAACCTCGCCACAACAATAAATAGAACGTGCTGGAGGGATAGATTCCTATCACAGAGACTCCCCATGCTTTGGAACAAAATTCCTAACTACATTAGGCAGAGCCCCTCACTAACACTCTTCAAGAGAAACCTTGACGAGTGGATGGTAACAGAAAATACACCCCTGGGATCACTTCATTGGCTCTTCTTGACAGAGGCTCAGTTAATTAATCAATGGGGCGGCGAAAGCTGACACTCTGGCTAGGCTTATAAATGCCCTCGGGCAGATAGCCTAGTACCTACCTATGAACCTATGTCGCAGACTGCAGATTTGACCACAAGGAATGAAATGACAGAGATAAAACAGCAGAGTTTTCATCCACAGGTACAGTATTCTCTGGATTGAATTACAAAGCAGTCATTACCCTGGTACATCAGGTTCCTTATACAGGGATTCTGCTCTAAGCAAACCAATCATTTTATGCCTCAGCTCTATTAACTTGTAATACAAGCTGTGGCAGTTCTGGAGGGATAGATTCCTATCACAGAGACTTAGTGAATTCTATGACTGCAAAAGCCATTGCTTCATAAGTAAGAGACATTTTGCACATTTGCTTCATTAATTCCATTGTAAATTCAGCCAATCTAGTATCATTGTAGCACAACTCTCTAAATCCCACCGTGTTTCCAAACTAACTGCAGTAAACATTATTCTTTAACTTGAAAGGTCTTAGTTTTGCAGTTCCTGTGACAATTCTTGGGATATATTATTCCAGATGCAGTGTAATCATGTACTGATGCCAAGTAAATGATGTCATGCACAACGGAACTATTAAATTCATATATTTGAAATGCATATTCTTTGATCTCCCACTGCAATGGGTTATTACTTTCTCACATTACATGTGCCCCAATCTCCAAATAGCCAGTGACTCAACAATCAGCTGAGAACACAATTGTATTTACACACATCAAAACACAATGCCGAATCAGTACATCATTTAACTTCCAGAAGGCTTTCAATTATTTGTATCACCTTCCCAAAAATACTGCAGTGTACATCCAAATATAATCTGGGAACTAATATATATATATATATATATATATATATATATATATATATATATATATATATATGTGTGTGTGTGTGTGTGTGTGTATGTATACACACACACTCAGAAACAATTGTTCAGACCCATTAAAAAGTGAGTGACCTCTGTCATATTGTTATAATTCTGCTTGGAATTATCAGAGGGGTGAAAGAAATCACTGCACTGTTGACATTACACAATTTACTTTCTCGATATTGGTATCAACAAAGCAAAGTTTCCTGGCCACAAGGTCATAATCTGCACCTCAACTAATCATGTATAATCTAAATATTATAGTTTCTAGGCATCTGTCATATACTGTACTGCCTTGCAGAATTTTACTCCAGATATACATGGATAACAGTAGTAGGCAATTTCCTGAGGTATCTTTATTGTTAACTAAATAGCTGATTAATAAATTCCATTTTTTTAACCTTCTCCAGGCTAAGCAAGAGTATGGTGTGCAGAGAGTAGTGTTCCAACCTGGGTGACAAGCTAAAATAAATAAAAATATTTCAGTGTCACAGAAAATCACACCTCCATATGTACATTAAACTGACTAGCAAACAGGAAAAAAATAATAAAGTAAACCAGATAATTAAGCATTACTTTACTTAAGGGTTTACAGTAAAACATGGCTTGTAGGGAAATGTACAGTTTAATTAATGGACTCAATACTCAATACTAGCATACAGAACAGTAACCCATAGCAGGTGTTACACATGCAGAGTTAACAGCAAGTCTTGAGATGCTTGTGTAACCGTGTTTCACTTCATGCGGTCTTATAACTCTCTATACGCAACAGCAGCTTACAGATGCAAAGAAAGTCCATCACTACTGCAAGAAAATCATCTAGAGTAACCGTGTGGGCAAGTGTGAAATCCTAAATAATCTTATTGTCTGTAGAAAGAGCTGGTGTATTTTCTCTCTAGATCCAGCTAAGCATATTTACATGCACGAGTAACTGCCAAATCATGCCGCGTTTAGAAACACTCCTTTCACTAAGCTCATGAAATTAAATGCATGACTTTACATTACTAAAACGCCACAACACATGTACCTTTGGAACTCCCCCCCCCCCCAAGAATCACAGCGGGAGAACCCATTATTTTAACAGCTCAGTCTGCTTTTACTGCACATGGCTATGACTGCAGATTTTTATTAACAGAAACA